>NC_084802.1:184776103-185079133 GCF_963169125.1 Humulus lupulus
AATATTTGAATTCATATTAATATAATTACTAAATATTTATTCTACCGAAATTTTATAAAAATTAGGATTATATATTATATGTTATATATTATTATAATAATGATATTTTATCAAATTTGAATTTATATTAATATAATTATTAAATATTAGACTTGTAATAAACATTATTATAATAATGATATTGTAACGTCCTACTTCCTTAGAGCCGTTACTAAGTGAGTTTAAAAACGTGCTTTCAACTCGCTAAATAGGTCAAATAGTGTAATTAAGCCATAAACAGAGGAAAAACTTTAGAAATAATAGTTTCCATAGAAAATCATAAAAGTTTTACACTTAGGATCCCAAAACACAGTTTAGAAACATTTACAATATATAAACTGAACCAAGTCGACTAAACGACAAAGTTTAGGTTTATTTACAAGCATCTCCCAAAATCCTCTGGCTGTGGCAGCCAGACTGGCCAAACATGTACACGCCACCTCACGCCTACTACACTCACAGTTGGTTGGCCTTCTCTTTACCCTTACCTGCACCAGAGAGCATTTGTGAGCCGAAGCCCAGCAAGAAAACCCACAAATAGATAACATATGCAATACATATATCAAGCATATAAACAGGCCACCAATGGGCTAAACACATACGGCCTAGCCGTCCCAGGCGTTTACCAAGACCTGGGTTCGCGGACCACGCCGTGAGGATATCCCAGGTATCCTTTTAGGGACTCGCCCTGGCAACTCGCACTCCACATGCTCAACGCTGCTCCCGGCCCCTTGCCGTACTTGGCCTTGCACTCAACATGCCTAACGCTGTTCTCGGTCCTCTGCCGTTCTCGGCCTCTGCCGTCCTCGGCCTACACCGTTCCCGGCTCTTGCCGATCACTCACATAATAACATTCATAGCATAACAAGCAAATACAAAATTCTAGCAAATTCAGTCAAAGGGCTACGCCCTGCAGTTTAAATACATTGGGCTCAGCCCTGCATACCAGTTCTATTCAGACACATTGGGCTCAGCCCTGCATACAAGCTCTATGGGAACAAGGGTTTTCTTACCTGAGTCCCAAACTTTCCGAGCACCGACATCCCGAGCACAGCCCTCTAATTTGAGTCTCGCCGAAACCCTAGTCACAAGACATTAACAATATCCATCCATCAAGTTCTAATTCATTAAATATCTTCGAGCCATAACCCTAACCTCCGAGACCTTGAATTCTATCAATCTGGGTGATAAAATCCATCCAGAGCCTTAACCATTGAATTCCCAAGCTTAAACACCCTTAAAAACACAAACTGGCACTAAGAGCCGCGGCCCCACCCTCAAGCACCGCGGCTAGCCTCAAAACAGAGGCTAGCACTACCCTGCAACAGACACGAGCCGCGGCGCGCATGAACTTCTCGCCCTCCCATGGCCGCGCGCGCACACGGGCCGCGACCCTCACCTCCAATCCCAGAATTCTTCACCAATTTTCTATACTTTCCTCAAGCCAATTCACCCTAAAACTTATCTAGCAATCCCAGATAATCAACACAATCTTTCCAGCTCAATATAAGCATCAAAACCCATTAAAATCTGCTCCAAAACTCAACTAAAACACTCAAGAACAATCCAAACTTAACTAACATGCAAACTCTAACAAACCAGCTGCAATTCTACACATAATCTTTATAATTAAAGCTTACCCCTTGCTGAGTTAAACCTTAGAACCATCCCTTTATGCTCCAAGCTCCAAGCTCCCTAAATCCCAGCTGAACTCCTTAGACCTTATTCTTGATTCCACCAAGAATCTCCCAATCTTCAAATGGAGAGAAGAAGAAAGACCACCTCGAGAGAGAGAAAGGGAAAGAGTCGGTTTCTGAATGCTCTACACAATTCTAAGTTTTGTTTTATTTAACTTAAGTCTATGTGGTTACCTCAAGGCTCGGGGTTCCAAAACGTCCCCGAGGGCAAAATGGTAAATTTCCCCGATATTCCCTCCTAGACATTCTATCCTCAAATATATCTCCAAATATTTATTTTCATAACCCGATAATCCCATAACACACCTAGTACCCAAACTACCCCTCGACTCGCCTCGAGTCGGATTCTCAACCTCGTTGTGACTTTCTGGCTAACCGCTCCCCAGGACTGTCTCGGGTCGTGCTACACAGACATATCACATATATATATATAACATTTATCACATTTATGCCCCTAATATCCAGACGGGGCCCTCATGCACATTTAACTCAACTAAACATGCATCATTATCATATATTCACATTAATTCATATATTAACATAATAATCCATTTATTGCCCTCCAGGCACACTAATCAAGGCCCTAAGCCCTATTAGCAAATTCAGGTCGTTACAACTACCCCCTCCTTACAGAAATTTCATCCTCGAAATTACCTGAACAACTCGGGGTACCGCTCTCTCATCTTTGTCTCAAGTTCCCACGTCGCCTCCTCAATTTTGTCGTTTCTCCACAGCACCTTCACCAAGGCGATGGTCTTGTTTCTCAAGACTTTATCTTTTCGGTCAAGAATCTGAACCGGCTTCTCCTCATAGGACAAATCCTGATCAAGCTCCAGATTCTCAAAACTTAGCACATGCGTCGAATCTGACATGTACTTCCGGAGCATGGATACATGGAAAACATCATGAACCCCTGATAAAGCTGGAGGCATCACTAATCTGTAAGCTACCTCCCCAACCCGTTCCAGAATCTCAAAGGGGCCAACAAACCTAGGGCTCAACTTGCCCCAAACACCAAACCGTTTCACACCCTTCATGGGTGAAACCCTAAGGAACACATGATCACCAACCTGAAACTCAACGCTCCTGCGTTTCAAGTCTGAATAACTTTTCTGTCGACTCTGGGAGGCGAGTATACGCGCTCTAATCTTTTCAATCGCCTCATTGGTCCTCTAAACCATCTCTGGAACAAGATATCTCCTTTCACCTGTCTCATCCCAATGAATAGGTGATCTGCACTTTCTTCCATAAAGCATCTCGTACGGAGCCACTCCGATAGTCGCCTAATAACTATTGTTGTACGAGAACTCGACCAAAGGGAGATACTTACTCCACGATCCCCCAAAATCAAGCACACAGGCTCGTAGCATATCCTCCAATATCTGAATCGTCCTCTCAGACTGCCCATCCTTCTGAGGATGATAAGCGGTACTAAACCGTAACTGCGTGCCCATAGCCTTCTGCAGGCTCTCCCAAAACTTGGAAGTGAAGGTGGGGTCTCTGTCGGACACTATCGACCTCGGAGCCCCATGAAGTCGAACAATCTCCTTCACATACAACTCAGCATACTGCTCCACAGTATAAGTTGTCTTAACAGGCAGAAAGTGGGCGGACTTGGTATACCTATCCACAATCACCCACACCGAGTCATGCTGTCCCACAGTTCTCAATAAATCAACCACAAAGTCCATAGTAATATCTTCCCACTTCCACTCTGGGATCCCCAGGGGCTGCAGCAACCCTGCTGGCCTCTGATGCTAAGCCTTAACCTGCTGGCAAGTTAAGCACTTGGCCACATAATCCACCACATCCCTCTTCATGCCCGACCACCAATATAGAGCTCTCAAGTCCTGGTACATCTTCGTCGTACCCGAGTGTAAAGAATAGGGAATGGTATGTGATTCATCTAAGACCTCTCGCCAGATATCAGAATCCATCGGAACACAGATCCGACCCTTGTACTTCAGTAACCCCATCTCTGAAATGGAAAAGTCCTTAGTCGCTCCGACTAAGGCACCTTCCCTATGACCTCTTAACTGAGAATCTCTCCCTTGCGCTTCCTTGATCCTCTCAAGGAGTGTAGACTGAAGAGTGATGCTGGCCAACTGTCCAACCACCAACTCTATACCTGCTCTGGTCATCTCCTCAGCTAACTTGTCAGATATCTACCTCGAACTAAACAACTGTCCTGGGCCTTTCCGACTCAATGCATCAGCCACTATATTAGCCTTCCCAGGATGGTATAGGATATCACAATCATAATCCTTAACCAACTCCAGCCACCGCCTCTGGCGCATATTCAGATCCTTCTGAGTAAAGAAATACTTTAGGCTCTTATGGTCGGTGTAGATCTCGCACTTCTCACCATAAAGATAATGCCTCCAAATCTTAAGTGCAAACACCACCGCTGCCAACTCTAGGTCATGCGTAGGATATCTTTGCTCATATTCCTTTAACTGTCTCGATGCATAGGCTATCACCTTACTAGCTTGCATCAACATGCACCCCAAACCCTGCCTAGATGCATCACAGTAGACCACAAACTTTTCATTCTCTGTCGGCAAGCTTAACACTGGCGCAGTGATCAGTCGCCGCTTCAGTTCCTTAAAACTGTTCTCACATCTGTCCGTCCAGACATACCTTGTCTTCTTCTTTGTCAGCTCTGTCAATGGTGTAGCTATTCTGGAGAACCCCTCAACAAGCTGCCGGTAATACCCTGCTAAACCCAGAAAGCTTCTCACTTCGGGGACATTGCTCGGTCTAGGCCAATCTCTGACCGCCTCAATCTTACTTGGGTCAACCAGAATCCCCTCCTTACTGACAATATGGCCCAGAAATGTAACTTGTGGCAACCAGAACTCACACTTACTGAACTTAGCATATAACTTATGCTCCCTCAACCGCTGTAGAACCAACCGTAGATGTTGTTCGTGCTCTATCTCTAACTGAGAGTACACTAGGATGTCGTTGATGAATACAATCACAAACTTGTCCAGATAATCCTTGAAAACCCTATTCATCATGTCCATGAAGGCTGCTGGGGCATTGGTTAATCCAAAGGACATAACCAGGAATTCATATAGTTCATACCTTGTTCGGAAAGCGGTATTTGGTATGTCCTCCTCTTTAATCCTTAATTGATAGTAACCTGATCGGAGATCTATCTTGGAAAACACCGTTCTTCCCTGAAGCTGATCAAATAAATCGTCGATCCTAAGCAGTGGATACTTGTTCTTAATGGTTAACTTGTTCAGCTCCCTATAATCAATACACATCCTAAGGGACCCATCCTTCTTCTTAACGAACAACACTGGAGCACCCCATGGCGAGAAACTCGGTCTGATGAACACCAAATCAAGTAACTCCTGCAATTGAATCTTCAATTCCTTTAACTCCGCTGGAGCCATTCTATAAGGTGTTCTAGATACTGGCTCCGCTCCTGGTACCAATTCTATAACAAAGTCAATCTCCCGCTGCGGCGACAACCCTGGCAAATTCGCTGGAAACAAATCCGGAAACTCACACACCAATCTAGTCTCACCCGGTCCAATCGACACCACCCTAGAGGTATCCACAACGCTCACTAGGAATCCTATGCAACCTTCCTGCATCAGGTCTCTAGCCTTCAATGCTGAGATCATCAGTACACGCGGTCCACTAACTGACCCCACAAACACAAAGGGTACCTCCCCTTTTGGTTCAAAAGTCACCATTCTGCGCTTGCAGTCAATCGTTGCCCCATACTTTGATAACCAATCCATTCCCAAAATCATATCAAAATCATCCATCTCTAACTCAATAAAATCAACAGACAGTTCCCTACCATCTACATCTCCAGGCAACGCTCTAATCCACTTCCTAAAGACTACCAATTCTCCTGTTGGCAACAAAGTCTGAAATCCCCTAGCATACACACCACTAGGTCTATAAAGCTGATATATCACTCTAGCAGATACAAATGAATGGGTAGCCCTTGAATCAAACAAAGCAGTATACAAAGAACCAGCACTAGAGATCTGACCTGTCACAACTGAGGGACTAGCCTCTGCCTCAGTCTGTGTCAAAGTGAATACCCTGGTAGGAGCAAGACTGTCACTCTGATTATGCTCCTCCTTCTTAACTTGAGGGCAATCCCTCTTCAAACGACTGGCACTCCCACAAACAAAGAAGGCCCTGATCCAGCACTCACCCTGGTGTTGTCGCCTGCACCACGAACACGCTGGAAATCTCCTCCAGTTGTCACTGCCACCCTGACAGCCAGTGGAAGCACCCCGTGCCCTCCTATCTGAACTGAGGCCTTCCTTTTCTGCTCACTAGATCCACCACCACGACTGAACCCAACAAAAGGAGGCACTGTCCTCCTGGCATCGCGCCTAACAGCGTTATCCTTCCAAATCTGATCTTCGGCCTTCTCAGCAGTAAGGGCCTTATCCACAACTTGGCCATAAGTAGTAGTCTCTGGATCCAAGGTAATATTCACATCGCAGGTGATCATAACATTCAACCCCCGCACAAACCTGTCCCTTCTTGCCGCATCAGTCGGCACTAAATCTAGTGCAAACTTCGCCAATATGTCAAACTTTATAGCATACTCTGTCACTATTGATCGATTCTGAGTCAGGCTGATAAACTCATCAACCTTCGCAGCTCGTACTGCCACACTATAGTACTTCTCATTGAACAAGTTTCTAAATTCTTCACAGGTCATAACTGATACATCCCTTTTCTGAACCACCACGTCCCACCAGATGCGAGCATCCTCTCTAAACATGTAGCTAGCACATGCTACCCTTTCATTCCCCTGAACTCTCATAAAATCCAGAATTGAGGAAATCATATTCATCCACTGTTCTGCCCGTAGTGGGTCTGATCCACCTTCGAAGGTGGGAGGATGCTGCTTCCTGAACCTCTCATACAAAGGTTCCCACTTGTTCTCCATAGCAGACTACACTGGCACTGGCGCTGCAACCTGCTGCACTGGCAGCCCAGTAACCTGAGGCGGGGCCTGCTGCCTCAACTGTCGCAACTCTTCCTCTGTTCGCTGTAATCTTGCTTCCATCTCAGCAAACATCTCTTGCCAATTATGTGGGGCAGGTGGAGGGTCCTGACCTTGGTTGTCATCCTCGGCCCTACTGCATCGGAGTCTAGCTGATTGTCGAGGCATCTCAACAAATATGCCTGCAACCAACGACGCCGCTCATCAGGCATGATAACAACATCCAAAACCACCTCCCAAACACATCAATCATCCACAAATAATAACTCATATAACATATAACACACAACGGGCCATGCCCTAACATCATGCATATGTTAACTCATTCATCATGCTCTATATAAGATAAGCAGGCAAACAGGGCATTCAAACACATATTCAAACATATTAGCCAATCTTACCAACCAACCCTGAGTTGAGCCTGTCACTGACAGCAAGTGTGCATGTTCAGTCAATCTCCAGAACCAATAACCTTGGCTCGCTCTGATACTAAGTTGTAACGCCCTACTTCCTTAGAGTCGTTACTAAGTGAGTTTAAAAACGTGCTTCAACTCGCTAAACGAGGTTTTAGGTCAAATATTGTAATTAAGCCATAAACAGAGGAAAAACTTTAGAAATAATAGTTTCCATAGAAAATCATAAAAGTTTTACATTTGGGATCCCAAAACACAATTTAGAAACATTTACAATATATAAACTGAACCAAGTCGACTAAACGACAAAATTTAGGTTTATTTACAAGCATCTCCCAAAATCCTCTGGCTGTGGCAGCCAGGCTGGCCAAACATGTACACGCCGCCTCACGCCTGCTACATTCACGGTTGGTTGCCCTTCTCTTTACCCTTACCTGCACCACAGAGCATCTGTGGGTCGAAGCCCAGCAAGAAAACCCACAAACAGATAACATATGCAATACATATATCAAGCATATAAACAGGCCACCAATGGGCGAAACACATACGGCCTAGCCGTCCCAGGCGTTTACCAAGCCCTGGGTTCGCGGACCACGCTGTGAGGATATCCCAGGTATCCTTTTAGGGACTCACCCTGGCAACTCGCACTCCATGTGCTCAACGCTGCTCCCGGCCCCTTGCCGTACTTGGCCTTGCACTCAACATGCCTAACGCCGTTCCCGGCCCTCTGCCGTTGCCGGCCTCTGCCGTCCTCGGCCTACACCGTTCCCGGCTCTTGCCGATCACTCACATAATAACATTCATAGCATAACAAGCAAATACATAATTCTAGCAAATTCAGTCAAAGGGCTACGCCCTGGAGTTTAAACACATTGGGTTCAGCCCTGCATACCAGTTCTATTCAGACACATTGGGCTCAGCCCTGCATACAAGCTCTATGGGAACAAGGGTTTTCTTACCTGAGTCCCAAGCTTTCCGAGCACTGACGTCCCGAGCACAGTTCTCTAATTTGAGCCTCGCTGAAACCCTAGTCACAACACATTAACAATATCCATCCATCAAGTTCTAATTCATTAAATATCTTCGAGCCATAACCCTAACCTCTAGGACCTTGAATTCTATCAATCCGGGTGATAAAATCCATCCCGAGCCTTAACCATTGAATTCCTAAGCTTAAACACCCTTAAAAACACAAACTGGCACTAAGAGCCGCGGCTAGCCTCAAAACAGAGGCTAGCACTACCCTGCAACACACACGGGCCGCGGCACACACACTAAGCGCCGCGGCGCGCCCCTCCTAGGGCCGCGGTCCTCACCTCCAAACCAAGAATTCTTCACCAATTTTCTATATTTTCCTCAAGCCAATTCACCCGAAAACTTATCTAACAATCCCAAATAATCAACACAATCTTTCCAGCTCAATATCAGCATCAAAACCCATTAAAATCTGCTCCAAAACTCAACTAAAACACTCAAGAATAATCCAAACTTAACTAACATGCAAACTCTAACAAACCAACTGCAATTCTACACATAATCTTTATAATTAAAGCTTACCCCTTGCTAAGTTAAACCTTAGAACCATCCCTTTATGCTCCAAGCTCCAAGCTCCCTAAATCCCAGCTGAACTCCTTAGACCTTATTCTCGATTCCACCAAGAATTCTCCCAATCTTCAAATGGAGAGAAAAAGAAAGACCACCTCGAGAGAGAGAAAGGGAAATAGTCGGTTTCTGAATGCTCTACACAATTCTAAGTTTTGTTTTATATAACTTAAGTCTATGTGATTACCTCAAGGCTCAGGATACCAAAACGTCCCCGATGGCAAAATGGTAAATTTCTCCGATATTCCCTCCTAGACATTCTATCCTTAAATATATCTCCAAATATTTATTTTCATAACTCGATAATCCCATAACACCTAGTACCCAAACTACCCCTCGACTCGCCCCGAGTCGGATTCTCAACCCCGTTGTGACTTTCTGGCTAACCGCTCCCCAGGACTGTCTCGGGTCATGCTGGCACAGACATATCACATATATATAACATTTATCACATTTATGCCCCTAATATCCAGATGGGGCCCTCATGCACATTTAACTCAACTAAACACATGCATCATTATCATATATTCACATTAATTCATACATTAACATAATAATCCATTTATTGCCCTTCATGCACACTAATCAAGGCCCTAAGCCCTATTAGCAAATTCGGGTCGTTACAAATATTTTTTAACATTTGAATTTATATTAATAAAATTAATAAATATCTATTTTTAATTAATTTTAAAATTACATCCGTTAAATATTTGAAATATCTCGTTAAAGTTAACAAAAGAAACAGTTAAAACTAAAAATATATATTATCTACCCTTTTTTTTATATATATAAAAGAGATATATGATTTTTTATATTTACATCCACTTAAGCAAAATTATCATTAGATTATGATAATTTTTGCTGTTAAAAATACTGTTAGTGATTTTTTTTTTTCGATTACTACTATATTTATATATGCTCTATGATACAAACTATGGATTAATTGGAGCTAGAGGACATAATATACAAGGTGGTCCCCATTATTAATATGAGCTCCCAAAATTAATTATATCTCACACAAACCATGTATTATGTAATTAAATCTTTAAAATTAATGTCAGTTTTGGGGATTCTGATTTTTGCACATTTTAAGTTAAACATAATCAATGATAACAGCTTTCGTGTGTGTATACAAATAAAATTTATTATGTATGAAAGCTATTATTGTATTTATATACTATCATTATTTATAATTTGTACGTACGATTCTTAAAAGTTTTACATGCACAAGTCGTCAATGCCATTAACTATTATATATTATTATCATCAATATATTGCATGCACTGAGCAAACCTTATCTCATATTAATCATTGCTTAGTTATTATAGGTAACTTCCACCAAGCTTCATAATAATTTATTTTTCCCTAAATTAAATAATATAATTTATAATTATTTTGGTCATGTATTTCTCATCTCGCACGATACAATATTGTTCGTAGGGACGGGGCAGGTCACTATTTCGAGGGGCAAAATAAAAAATTCGGAGGACCAAATTCATAAATTTTGAAAAAAAATTTAAAAAAAAAGTAATAGCACAAAACAATTTTGTAATTTGTTTTTTTTAGAATTATTTGTAAAATAGACTCTTTTCAATGTCATTTAAAAAAAAAAATCATAATTTTTTGTAAAATGTGATTTCAAGCATTATGTCGAATGTATTAGACAGTGTTTCCAATATGTGTGCTATTTGTTTATTTATTTTTAAAAGAAATACTATTGTGGAAAACACAATTGTATATTAGCTACTGCTATTGTATGGTCACGTAACACAATGCAAGGATTCAAATTCTCATGTAATTTTATTATCATACATGATTTAATCCAGATAGATGATAAAGGGTATTCTAGGGTGCTTCTAGGGTGACTCATCTGTAACATATTATTATTGGTGCAAGTAAAATTTTGAGTCTTACATATTTCAATTAAATTATAAATTAAAATATGTGGAATCCAAAATTAAATTGCACCAATAAAAATATGTCATGTTTTAAGGCGAGCACCCTAAAATGCTTTATATAGCATTGCTCTTTAATCAAATGTGACGATGGTAGTGCAATTAACATATTGAAGTTATTGATTTTAAATTAGAAAAATAGACCACTACAATTTGTTTTGTTTGCACTATCGAGCGCTTGTTCCTTGAATCTTGTTAGAGCACTCATATCAAATGCATCAAAATACAGAATTTTTCAAATTTTTAGAGAATTGGCCAAAAATGAGCTTCCATCATTTTTTTACAGTGCTATTGTCGCTCTACATTTATAACACACGATTCACTTCTCTTAACATTTTTTTGGAAATTGCTTTCTGAAATAATCAAATCTCTAGGTATTTTCTACGCAAATGCTCTAATGGATAGAAAAATTGTGCCAAACAAGTGAGCAATAGGCTCATATTTACAGAGTTTGGAGACATTCTTTGAATTTCAAATTTTACCAACCCCCATGACTGTTACTAATTATTAATTGGATGTTTATGGAATTAAAAATGAGTTTTTTTTTTTAGTTATTTATGTTTTTGGAGTCGTTCAAAAAGCTTGGAAAAACTAAAAATTAGTCAGTCAGCCTCTGTGGCCGCAGCCAGGAGTATCAGTGATCGTGGCCACTGACCAATTTCAGCACACAAAAATGTGTTGTTTTTCCAAACGGTTCAAATCCACTCCCAATTGATTTTGTAACTCCCAAAACACATTATTAGGGTTAAAATCATATCTCTAACAGTAATTTTACACAGGACTTTAAGAAATTCATCTCAATATTGTGTAACAACAAATCTATACAATAATGTACAATATTTGGAAGTTACAAATTTGTAACTGAATTTGTAACACAAAATATGTTACATATTTGGATATTTACATATATCTAAATATTGTAACTCTCTTTTATATATTATAATATGTGACATTCTTTGTCACATTTAATCTAAAATATTATATTATAAAATAATATAACATTACATTATATTATAGAATAATATAACATTTTTAATAATTTCTCACTATTCCTTTTTCTCTTTTTATTTTCAACTTCAACCTTTTTATTGAAATAATATCTTTTTTCTTATTAAAAATGTAATATATTAATGATGTATTTGATGTAAAATATAAAAAGTGAGGTTTTAATAATGTATATTTTGAAGGAAATAATAGAGAAACTAAGAGCACTCGCAATAGATGGAGTAAACTAGCTAATTTTTTTAAATTTAGATAAAAATGGTAAAATTGAGCTTCTAATAGGTGAATTAATTTGAGTTATTTTATACATTTTTTACCATAATGAATAGTATTACTCTAGAGACAACTATATATTAAGTTAAATTTTTTTTATTTCTCTCTCTCTTTCTTATTTTTAGTATTTTAATGAATAAAAAATAATATTTATATAAAGCAGAAAAAATATAAAGAACAAATAAAAAAGTTGAATTATAGTATTTGATGTAAAATTGAAAAAAATAAATTTGAAGTCATATATTTGAAAAAGTAGTACACATATCCCATATAATTAATATGTGAATAGCAATAATTAAATTCATTTTTATTTATTAGTTATATATTAAAGAGCAAGATAATTAAAGAAAATGATGACCTAATTAAAACTTAACTACATAATTATATATATAAAAAAATTATCCAATGTGAGAAGGAAGAAATGCAGGGCTGGTAGAGTAGAGTAGAGTAGAGTTAGAGTAGAGTGAGTGAGTAAGTGGTTTATAAGATCATAAGATACGCAACCTTGTAGGAAAAGGGCAAAACAGTTAGCTGCTCATTGCTTTGTTTAAGGAAATTATTAATTGCACACTCCACTACCATAGTCATATCATCATATACCTACTATATTCAATATATTATTATTATTATTATTAAGAATCACTGTTATATTTCGTCAAATAATTATAATTATGCTAAATTTGGTGAATGCTATATATATTGTGTTAAATTTAGTCCATGCTATAGCACACTTTTAAACATACCATAGGAGTGATAATTTTGCTAAAATATGCTAAATAAAACAATACACAACTTTTTTAACTCTATTGAAGATATTCTTTAGGTTTAAGTTATTGGACCTACTTAATAATTGATATTTTTATTTTAAATTTAGCTATACATAAAATGTATTACTCGTATATATAATGTTAGACACTTTAACATATTTTATAACATTAATCTTTTAGGATATATCGCTTTATATACTTCTACTCAATTCTATATATGTAGTTTTAAATTTTATGTATTTTATAATTTTCTTAATATAATTGATAAGTGTCCTATTGATTCAATTATTCATGGAATCTTATGAGCTTAACCAAATCCATCCATTTACATACAATACTACAAAAATATGCTTTTAGGATACTTTTTTAGGGAACTCACCTAAATGCGAGCCCTAAAAACATCTTTTGGACTTTTTACGACATTCATTGAGAATGCTTAAAGAATTTTTTTCAGGACACACAATGCGAGTCCTAAAAACTGATGTGTATCTTAAACGTTTGATTTTTTGTTAACAAAAGTTCAAGGAGTTTTTAGGACACTCATTGAAAGTCCTTAAAAAAAAACTTTTAGGACACGCAAAGCGAGCCCTAAAAACTTATTTGTGTCCTAAAAGTTTGAATTTTTTTTAACAAAAGTTTATGGATTTTTTAGGGCACTCATTGAGAGTCCTTAAAGAATTTCTTTTATGACACGCAAAGTAAGCCCTAAAATTTTATGTTCGTCCTAAAAGTTTGAATAATTTTTTTTAACTAAAGTTTTATTGTATATTAAATCACAAAGAAAAACAACGCCTTATTCTCTCTCTCTCTCTCTCTCCTTGCTCTCTTCCCCCATTTCTCTTTCTCTCTCTCTCTCACACGCAAGCCCACTGCCCAACTACAAACGACGGCGCTCCAGCCAACCCCCCGCCTAAACGCGCCGTCCCACGGTGTTCCCCGGGCCCGAAACCCCCATCCCGCGAACCCATGGCCTCACGCACCCCCTAGCCTAGTCGACCAAGCCTCCAAAGTTCAAAAACTTATGTGGGTTTCTCTCACGCAAGCCCATTGCCCAGCCAACGGCGGCTCTCCGGCCAACCCCTGCCTACACGCACCTGCCCACGGTGTTCCTTGGCGCCCGAAACCCCCAGCCCCGCGAGCTCCTAGCCTCATGCGCCCCCAGCCTAGTCGACGGAGCCTCCAAAGTTCAGCGACCATGTGGGTTTCCGAAACGTTTTGGGGATTTTCCGACCACCTCGAGCCACGCCGAGCCAAATGACCACCATAAATGCATTCCTTATGCTTTGGGATTTAAAACCCACTAAAAGATCGGACCAAACCACCACTATGGGGTGGTGGCACCGTCGTCATCGTCAAAGCTCCGACGGGAGCTTTGACTACCAATTCATTTTTAAAAACTTAAAAATAAAACTTTCTAGGACTCGTAATGCGAGTTTTAAAATACTTTAATTTTTAAGACTCTAAAATAGAGGACTCATAGGGTATTTTAGGGCTGGCATGTAACACCCTAAACTCTAGGGACTGTTACGATGTGCATTTTAAACAGTGCTAAACTCGTTAATCGAGTCATTTGGCCATAATCGTGTAACTAAGTATGATTAGCGATTTAGAGTTAAAATTTTTGGTTAAGATACAACGTTTCATTAGAACGTTTACTGTATACATTGGGATCCCAAAAATATAATTTAAATTTCAATTACAACAAAATATTTACAACCAACCGATCTAAGTGGCAAAACAGGGTTTAACCTTAGTTTCTCTTTCAACCATCGACCGTGGCGGTTGAGCAGCCGCATATGTACACATCATCACCTAAGCTCTCCAACTCAAGGATGGTTCACCTTTCTTTTGCATTTACTTGCACCACATAGCACTCGTGATCCAAAGCCCTGCAAGAAAACTCAATATGCTCATGAACAATAATAACATGTCATCAAATCATAATGTGCATGCCTAGTAATAATAGCCTTAATCACGCATGCAAGCAGGTACAAATAAATGTTTGTGGAGTCCTGCACTCTGAGTAGATGACTAGTAAGTCTCTCACTCTGAGGTAGATGACTAGTAAGTCAATCTCTAAGGTCCCATGCCCTCCTAGCCATGTGACGTGTAGGTCACCTTAGTCTTTCCGACTCTGGCTCTAAGTAACTAGACTTTAGACTAGACAAGCGCTTTTAGTTTTCATCAAACTTGTGGTCGGTCCAGCATTAATGCACATGATGAGTCATCCAATGTAGATGTCAATTCGATCAAATATTTTATCGGCTTGTGTTAAACACGCTAAAACCGTCATTGACTAATAAGTCAATGCCATGCGACCAGTGTTCGTTACCACTGCTGAACTTGACTGGTAAGTCACAGATTCACAGTTAATACCGACACCATTGCCGATTCTGACTAATAAGTCAGTGCCATTCGCAAGATTTGCTAAGCATTTGATATGCAATCAATGTCCACATTTAAGCACTCAACATGCTTCAATAATAACTATGCATGTCACATATGGGGTGTAGTTTTCTTACCTCTGGTTCGAGTGAAATAACAAATAAACGACCATTGAGAACGATCAATCCTTGGATCCCTTAGCGGCCACCTAGTCATAACCAATATGGAATCCATCAATATAATAAATCAATAAAAGGTTCATAATCTAAAACCTCACTCCCAGGACTAATCCCGAGCTCTCGGGACTTCCAATCCACCCAAACGGGGTAGTGGAACTAACCCCTGAGCCCCCAAAGTCATCTCGAGCCTTAAAAATATGCCTTGCTGAGAATGACCTAGCGCTGGGGTGCTAACCCAAGTCAGAGAGAGTCCCACTCTCTACCCTGCCTAGCGCTGGGGCGCCAAAAGTGGTGCTAGGGCGCCACCTATAGACCAGATTTTTTCTTGTCTTCCCCCCTGCGACTTCCTTTGAAAACCATGCTTCCAAACCAACCCCAAACATTATCCAAACATGCCATTCAACCCCAAAACTTCTTTCATATCACAACCTCATCAAAACCCAAGAAAACTTTCTATAAAACTTCCATGAATTCACAACTACTCACTTCAAATTTCTCAACTGAAAACTAAATGAAAAATAGAGTATAACCAGAATTTCATGGCTGAATCCTTACCTCAAGCTTGAATTGAGTCCTCCTCAATGGTTGAACTAAGGTTCTAAGCTCCAAACCTTGATTACCACACTTGAATCCTTAAACTTAACTTCAAAATTTGAAAGGAAGAAGAAGAAGGATGATGATCGTGAGAAGGGAAGGAAAAAAGGCTTTGTTTTGGTTTCAGCTTCCACAGCCTTCAAGTTTGATATAATCCCGTGGTCAAATGACCATAATACCCCTATGTTAAATAAAGTCATTTAAAGTCTAGCAAGGGCAAAATCGTCCTTTCTCCTCTATTCACGTTAATTATAATTAACATCCTTAAATTCCCGCTATTCTCAATATTCTCAAATGTCAATAAATCTGTTATGACCAAACTGCTAACTTATATTAACAGATTGTCTCATGCCAAATACTTCGAACAAATCCACATTATAATGTAGCCTCAATAATAATTCACCAACATGCATGAAAATACACAATTACACCCTCAACGGGCCAAATTACCAAAATGCCCTTATAATGAAATGTGGACTCATATACATGCATTTATCATCATATAATAATATAATTCAAATAAACATACATATAATTGTTTAATGATATAATAAATCAATTATGGTCCACCCGGCCTCCTAATCAATATCTTAAATCTTATTAAGAAATTTGGAGTACTAGATAGCAAATCTCTCCTTATTATATAAATATATGTCCTAATAATTTTAAACCCGACTTATTAGGAAGTAATCATTTTCAGAGATTGGTTCCCATAATAAGTACAGATATAGCTAACTTTATACGTACAGAATAATATAATTATAGATACATACACGTAAATTGTTTACATAATCATTATAATTATATAGGAGTAGTGCAATGCACACACCCAATTCAAAAAAAAATTGTACACTATCACATGCATGTGATTATTATTGGTGAATTCCAAATGGGAATACATTCAAAACTTTATAAATTTAAACTCGATCAAGAAATCCATTTATATTGTCTATTATACACAATATATATATCATTCCCATAGCTATAGGTACCTATATAGGTTTCTGCAACACAAAGCAGGTCTGGGTTTGGAGTGAGTTGTCCCACCCCAAGCCCTAGCTAGGTTTAACAGTAACAGACACCTCGCACGTGTGCAGAGAGAGCCATTAATATGGAGCAGAGCAGAGGCCAGCGCCCCCTTCTCCATTGTTAATACACTGCTCTTGCACTGTAACTAATCACTCAAAATATAATACTTAAACATATTGGTTGTGTTTGATTAAAATTTTTGTTTTTGAATTTTTTAAACACAAAAATTAAAATAATATTTTATTTTTGTTTCTTTATTTTAAAAAAATAAAAATATGTTTGATAATTATTTTTGTTTTTTGTTTTTAAAAATAAAAATAATAAACGCGTTTGATAATTTTTATTTTTATTTTTTGTTTAATAATATAATGTATTGATTTGAAGAATAGAAGAAAAAATAAAGGTTTAAAAAAATTTTGAAAATGAAAAAAAATTATTTTTAAAATTTAATAAATTTTAATTAAAATTTTAAAAAATAATAAATAAAAATAGAATTACCTAACACATTATATGTTTAATTGTCAAATTTTTAATTAATTAAATAAAAAATTATTTTTTTAAATGTTACCAAACGCAATCATTGTTTGCACGCGCATTAAAAAAAATAATCTCGCATGCAATTTCTTGTTTCAATTTTATTTTTTATTTTATATATTATGTAAAAAAAATTTAAAATTTGTAAAATACTTTAAATAACTAGAGACAATAAACACAATCATAAAAAAAATTTCACATAAAAAAACTATTCACAAATTAATAATATAAAAACGCACACGGATGCACTTTTATTTTTTAAGTTGCACCGTAAAAATACCCTAAATATATATATATATATATAGGTGTGGAGTGAAGAATGATTGACACATAAATTTGGTTTGATTTTGTATTTCATATGGGTTGGTTTTGAATAATGGAATCCAATATCGTACGTACTCTACTACCTACTGACTCTCTCTCTCTCTGCAGAGATAGAGAGAGATGTTAGTTAATAAGGAGGAGACGAGAGTAGGTCGATGCAGGGGTGACTGGCATGCATGTCATTTATTAGATATTACGAAATATAGGTGTGACCATTCACCCCAAAAACTTTCTTCTATATTTCTAGACTTGCCCCACCCAATGCATTATATATTATTTATGCAATTGCAAACCAATTTATTTGGCTTTGATTATTCTCATCTGCTCTCTAATTTGGAGTAGTAATAGTAGTAGTAGTACTTTATTTAATATCAAACTCTCTCGAGTCTCAACATGGGAACTAGCGTGTACCATATAATAATATAGTGAGTGGGAGATGATCGAGTCCAGTGCGTGAGGCTATAATTTTCAAGGTTCTTAACTCATCACTGGGGCATTAATTGAGCTAGCTAGGCAGCACCCTTTTTTGTTTTTAATATTCCAAGCTAGTTAGCTTAGTCATTTTCTATATGTATATATATATATATATATGTGCATATACATTGAGCTCATAATATATATATATATGGTGGGGTTTTAGAAATGACACACAATGGTGATTCGATTAGATTCTGTAGTGGGGTTCCCATTCCCTTTATAATATAACAATAGATACTCAATTTTGTCTTTTATCAACACACAAATCTGGTTAATTCTTTTTTTTTTTTTTGCCATATTTACTCTTGATTGTAAATGATTTCAAATAACAGTTTAGTTTTTGTGTTTATCATTAATACGCGATCGACTTATTTATTTTGTTAAATAATAATTTAAATTATATATTTTATAAAATAGTTTATAATAATTTTTTATACTCAATTTCGGTCAAAAAAAATTTCAAATATAATATTTCATTCTCAGCTCATCGACTATTTTTTTCGTTTCGCTTCTCTAAATCTATCACATCGCTAACGACCTAATAATTAATCTTTAAATTGAAAATATTTTAATCAGAATTAAATTTAAGGTACTATTTTAATCAATTTTGTAAATATACAAAATCTGAATTATCATTTAACAAAATATATAAGCATATCTCCTATTCGAGAAAAATAATATTTTGATTGGAAAATGACCAAATATTTTATTTTACTCGCATATAATTATTGAATTTTTTTATTCCTACTTCATTCTTTATATACAATATTTTTTTTTACTTACTTACTTGTGGTTACTGGTTCTAGCCCATTTGTCAGCCAATTTTCCGCTGTCAAATAAAGACGAAGAAACATTATATTGATTGCCATGTCTTCAACAGTTTTAACATTATTATTTTCAATTATTTTTCTTAAAAAAGAAAACATAAAAAAACATTATCCATTTTCACATTTGATATTATATAGAATATAGTTTACTATAGTATAGGGTAATTTTTCGGTGCATCCCCAAATGGGTAATTTAAAAGTATTTTCGGAGAATTTTTTTATGATTGTATACTTTGTAATTATTTAGAATATTTTCTAAATTTTTAGAAAATTATAAATAATTTTTAGTACTAAAAATTAAGTTCAAAATATATTATTGCATTTTGACTAATTTTTGTATGCCCGTAAAATGTAACATATTTGAATCTTATTTTTGGTATTATAAATTATTTAGAATTTTTTAAATATTTATAAGATACTCTAAATAACTATAATGTACACAGTTATAAAAAATATAAAAAATAAATTTACCAAAAATACTTTCTAAATCAAAAACACCCAGGGTGAAAATTTGCCCATAGTAAATAGTTAGCTTTTGGTATTAATTAATTGAATTAAATTCTTCACTAATAAAGTAGTAACAACATACACAATCTTCCAAGTTCCAACCTAATTAATTTTCATACGTATTATTATAACTTGTAATTATCATATATAATAAAAGAACAAGGGTTTTTTTTTTTATTATTACTATTATTATTATGGGAGTGGAAATATCGAGGTAATCAATGACCTAAGAGGCAGGAAAAAGGTATATGTACGATTCATAAAGACATCTATGGTTGTATCACAATTCATAAAATCACATGTACAGCCTTTGCCAATATAGACTCACAGGCCTACCTATATACCTACCTATACAATTTTTCTAAAATAAAATAAAATAAAAAATCTTCTTTAATTAGTTAATTAATATTCTGAAAAAGAAAAAGAAAAAAGTGGTTTATGCTTATGTATTTTGCAGGTGCTAAACATATATATATATATAGGCTTATGTAAGCTAAGTAGTCGTTATTATGTCTTAATAATAATCCTTTGTGCATGGCTATCACAAACATCTAGACAGACACTTAGTCATAATAATAATAATAATAATGAAACATTATTAGTATGATTTAATAGTAATAATATATCATAATAATAAAAAAGGAAATTTGAGGCAAAAAGCAAAAATCATTAAGTAGTAAATTTGTTGGCGATAAATGTTAGTAAGTTATTTAGATTATTGCGCTTAAGTTATTAAGTAGTTTTTTTGACGATAAAAATTAGTAAGTAATTAAAAATGTTATATTTAAGTCATTAAGTAGCTTTTGTTGCAAAAGTCACATTTTACATTAATTTTATTTTAATTTTAATTAATAAATAAATATCTTTAAATATATATTCATAACATTAATATAATATAACGAATTTATTTTTCAAACAATTAATAATTTAAATTTTTTTAATATAAAATTAATATTTAATATTAGTTAAATTAAATTTAAAAAATAATACAAGTTAAATTGAATTAAAATTTAGTTTATTTAAAATTAAATAATTTTTCATGTAATAACTTTTGATTTTTTTTATTTGTAAAAGAAATTTCAAATAATTTTTCAATGTTAGAATTATATATTTTTATTAATTAATTAAAATTGAGATAAAATTAGTGCAAAATATGACTTTTGTAGCTAAAAATTTACTTAGTGACTTAAATGTAATATTTCAAATTACTTATTAACTTTTGTCACAAAAAATCTATTTAATGACTTAAGTGTAATATTTTAGCTTACTTACAGATGTTTAACGCTAGAAGCACTACTTAGTGATTTAAGTGCAACTTTTTCAGACTACTTAATGATTTTCGCCGCAAAATTTTCTAATAATTATAATAATATTAATAATAATACATCATAATGATTTAGTAGTAATTATTATGATAATGCATGCACGTGCAACGCCGGCCAAGTTTAATTGCGCACACAACTTCTTCTGCCATACCTAGTAAATATTAAAGACTAAAGACAATTATAGAAGAGAAAACAACCCAAATATTTACTACATATATGCATCTTCTTATATATAAATATATTTAAATGCTTTTTTTTACACTATGTTAGGTTGAGGGGAAAAAATAAATTTAAAGAGATGAAAAAAAATTTAAGTTATTTGGTGGGAAATAAAATAATGAGTAGCTAGGTCTATTAATTTTTTTTTTCCTATTGAGGAAATTTTATGAAAACAAGTGACAATGAAATTATTACGTTTTTTTTTTCTTTTTTTTTTGCATAAATTTTGTATCAATAAATTAAGTACAATATAATAACATTATACTATAATGTTACTATATACGAATATTTATTTATTTTTTTAGAAAAATATATCTAAATAATCAATAAAAAGTAAATTCACCAATTAATATATTTATTTTTGTAACTCTTTTTTCACGTGGCTAAATTTTATATACCAAATATAAGCATAGCCTAATAAATAATTTATCTACAGTCTCTTTCTCTCTTATTTTTTGTTGTTGTGAAAAAACAGATGCTTAAT
The DNA here is from genome assembly GCF_963169125.1 of Humulus lupulus. Taxonomy (NCBI): domain Eukaryota; kingdom Viridiplantae; phylum Streptophyta; class Magnoliopsida; order Rosales; family Cannabaceae; genus Humulus; species Humulus lupulus. The sequence goes on from NC_084802.1 coordinate 184,797,732, forward strand.
TGGTTCCCTACCTAAAATCTAGCTTTGTTTGTCCTTTTCTATAGTCATGAATCAAATCTTCCAATGAAAAAAAGAAGCAAAATAATAGTTTGACGTTATTACTAAAAATCCTAATATGTCGGCAGTGATTCAGAGAACTCAATTTGGACCACTTTATAAGCAAACTTGTGTACACATTAATTGTTGGTTTATAATCTTGTTTTTTCTTGAGAATTTATGAACCTTAATAACCGTATAATATATTTTATGTATTTATATATATATATAGTATATTCCTTTGCAAATATATATATATGAAAGATCATTTTCAAAGAAATATAAATTTTAGAATACACATGCAACTATCGAGGTCTAACTCACCATCGACCATCTATCTATTTACTTATTTTGATTTGCACATGAATACTATAAGGAGTGAGCCTCTAAACCTAGTAAAGAAAATACAATTATAACAAACATTCAGACAATTTCATAAGTATCACAAGAAATTCATTATTCAACAATACCATAAAAGCTACAAAATATCTTATAATAATAATTTCATACAAATAAAATTGCTACCATACATAACAATGCATTTCTTAAGTCATTCATGTAAACATAATATTGTCATAATCATATTAGCTTTAAACGAATCAGGCAAGTACTAGATAGAGTGTTTATAAAGTTTGGGCATCTGAGCCCTTTGGACATCACTTAGGCCAATCTTACAGTTTTGGACATCACTTAGGTCCATTTATGAGCTTCACTTAGGCCAGCCACACTTATCATCTTGTACCTGAAACGTTAGTGTCATAATATTTACTTAAAGTCATAATCTAAGTCTATCTAATTTTCATCGAGACTCGATAGAACTCGATAGGTCTCGATGAAAATCGATGCAATTGATAGAAATTGCATAACTTTTCACTCGGGTGTCCGTTTGAGGTGATTTTTTTTTTTGAATTTGAGTATTTGTTTGAGATCTACACGTCTAATATGTTTACACATGCATTTGGGAAGTTGAAAACTTGAAAACACACCAAAGTTCAAAAACAATACCATTATATTTTCAAAGTTGGGTATGTTTTCAAACTTTTAACTTCCCAAATGTGTGTTTACATATCCCAAACGTGTAGATCTCAAAAAAATACTCAAATTAAAAAAAAAAATCACCTCAAACGGATACCCGAGTGAAAAGTTATGCAATTTATATCAATTGCATCGATTTGCATCGAGACCTATCGAGTTCTATCGCTTTAGTCAATACTTTGATTATCTTGACGAAACGAAAAATGATTTCTCAAATTATTAAATTATTATCGTAGTTTTTTTTTTTTAAGATCTATGTCATTGCTTCCAATTTATGTTTGGTGTATTTCATTTTACCTTTATAATGTATGCTTTTTTTAATGAATGTATGTTTAAATTTGTAATGTTTTAATTGTATTTTGTTAAGTATTTCTTTAATTATATGTCAATGTTAATTATTATTTTTATGAGTGTATTATAAAAATTAACTAAAATTGTGTAAAAGATATATATAATTATGATATATCTAAATTGTAATTAAAAATTTCCAAAAAAAAATAAAAAAATAATTAATCTAAGCATTTACAATTTAACTTAATCAAAATAAATTAATTTTAAACTTAAATAATATATATATAAGATTATTAAAAAAAAATACATATGCCGTAGCTACAGTACCCCAGCATACTGTAGCAATTCACTAAATATGATGCTGCCATTGCCGTAGGTTGGAGGAGTAAAAAACAGCAAATATAATGAATGCTATGGTATATGCCGTTGGTTGGAGACGGCCTTAATTGGTTCCCTACCTAAATCTAGTTTTGTTTGTCCTTTTCTATAGTCATGAATCAAATCTTCCAATGAAAAAAAGAAGCAAAATAATAGTTTGACGTTATTACTTGAAAAATCCTAATATGTCAGCAGTGATTCAGAGAACTCAATTTGGACCACTTTATAAGCAAACTTGTGTACACATTAATTGTTGGTTTATAATCTTGTTTTTTCTTGAGAATTTATGAACCTTAATAACCATATAATATATTTTATGCATTTGTATATATATAGTATATTCCTGTGCAAATATATATATATATATGAAAGATCATTTTACAAAATTTGTACCTATTTTATTAGTGGCACATATAAGAGGTGGAAAACAAATATAGCAGCTATAATTATAGACCCAAAAAAAAAAACAAAAGAAAATGGAGACAATAGAAGAAGACAAAATAGCTATCAATTATTATTCTCTTATCTCATGTATTTCCAAAAAAATATTCTCTCTCTTTCTCATTCCATGACAAATTGATACTATATACTGTACTCAAGTGTATATACTATACACTACGTATATACATGTTCACCATTTTTATAATATATAATGGATTATTTTAATTGTTGTAAATATATCATATAATATTGTATATATATATAATATACTGGATAAATACTTAGTTGGCTTTATCCGGAATTTATACCTTATATTATTAATAATGCTTATTTTGTACTCTGTAATTTGGAATTACACATATTTAGTATCATGTACTCAAATTTGATCAACATAACTAAACTATTCTGAATTTTTTTAGTTTTAAATTTAAATTTAATTACTTAATTATATATAATAGTTGATAGTAAGTAAATTTGAGTTTAGGATATCATATACGTACAATTTTAAATTACAAAATATATTTGAGTATATATTTTAATTTAACAAAATATATGTGAGACTACTACTTAATTGTACCAATTAAAATATGACGGTGCCTAATAGCAATGGTAATCTTATTAAAATGATGACATTATGCAAAGTAATTATAGATGTCGTGTCGACACTAACTAAAGCTCAATTAATCCAAGAAATTAATATTTTTTCCTTTTAATGAAATCTATATCATTTACTAATAATCTATAATACAATTTTTTGTGAATAATCTTAGTTATACCTAAAATCACATGTATGTATGTATATATATATATATATATATTTGTATCTAATGTTTTTAACAACTAATTTCATAATGATGAACAGTAAATAATCAAATCCAGTTTTCTCATTATTTTTAGAATTTGTAATTACAAAAAAATTTATTTTATTGTTATGCATGTATATATATATATACAAAGTTTATATTTTTTTGGTGGACAATCTATTTTGTAATTACTACTAAATAAATAAATAAAAATATAAATATGTAGTGGCATAACTATAAATACGAATTAGTAAAATATAATTTTTTTGCAAACATTTGTAAATATATGTTACAAATTTGTTGTGTAAACATCTGATATAATAACATTTATAAAAACCAATAACAGAAATCATTTTTTGTAAATATATTTACAGACTATCTTGATACAAATTTGTGAACATGTGTTACATGTTTGTAAACAATATTTAAATATTTTATGAAATTTATTTTATAAATAAAAATATATTTACAAATTTATGAAGATATGTTACATGCTTGTAACTCATAATTACTAATTTTGTAACCATTAATACAAAATTGTGAAACCTAATTATATTTTTAAAACATAAAAATATGAGTCTTTTTTAATTTATATATGTACAACAACACACTTTATTTGTCTAATAAAATAGGCAAATAGTGTAAATATCTAAATCTCACATGAATAAAAATTAAAACAAAAATTAAGTAATTTTAATTGGAGAGGAGAAGTTTTCCTCTTCAACTTAATATATATCAGAGTTAGAAAGAGTTCTAATGACCACATCCTTCATAAAAGAGGAACCAGACTCCAATCATTATGGACAAACTCTTGAACATGTTGATATCAAAACCTAGTAAATAACAATGCAATAGAGATTAATGAGTTTACTCATCAAGCCACAAATATAAATGGAGAGAAATAGAGAGAGATGGTGAGACCACTACAAAAGCTAGAGAGAGGAATAGTGAGAATGAGTGGCGTGAATGGGTAGAGAAAATTTATTTACAATGGTAGTGAAAATAATGAGAATGGAGAGAGTTAAAATCTTAAAAAATATGAGAAAATGAAGAGACACGTCTAGGTCAAAATAATGGAGGAGAGAAGTAAGTTTTTAGTTTTCACCGTATAAATGATGTAAATGTAATAATAGAAATTGTATTTTTAATATACACCATAATTTTTCCAATTTTATATACTATCGCTTTCTTATATGTATCGATTATGATATTACGATGATAAATATGTTATCTAGAGAAGAGAGACAAAAATAATGGATTGATTCATACAGTAAATATTCACATCTAACATTCAGATGTGTTAGAGATTAATTTATTATTTCAAGAAAAGGACAAAATCACAAATGGAGCAGAAAAAGACAGTAAAGTGAAACATGGTGAATTGGGGTGAACCCTCTCCCAATTAATTTTGTTTCCTCTAACTACTACTTAATTATATAATTTGATTAAAATAATTAATCTAAGTTTTGATAAATATGATTGACTAAATTAAATTGTCACATCATTACGTGTAATATTTGAGTACATATTTTAATTTAAATATATATGAGACTACTACTCAATTGTACCAATCAAAATATGATGGTACCTAATAGCAATGGTGATCTTATTAAAATGATGATATTATGCAAAGTAATTATAGGTCATTTAATCCAAGAAACTAATATTTTTTTCCTTTTAATTATATGTCAATACCAAATTATATACAATTTGGTGCTTTTATTGAGAGCTAGTTAGATTGGTGTTATCGCAAACATCCAACTATGGTGACCACTCGATCAAGACACGGTAACGAGGCGGAACAACATGATGGGCAGGAGGCTCATCATGCCACCATCTCTGGTGAGCAAAATCCTGAGGTCCAGCAGCAGTCAGGCAAGAAGCCGGTTGGCCAGGATGACACTGGAAGTTCGGCGCCCCGGCCACCTAATCCAAACCCAGATTTTTACACTGCGGTAGAAATGGAGAACGCTCAGCTGAGGAGCCAACTGGCGAAAGCTAGTCAGCAGATTAAGGAGGTGTTGGCCCGACTACCCCCTCTTACAACCGACACTAACGTCGGATAGAGGCAAGGCGAGACTCGTAAGTCCCGCTGGGGTAATCGGTCTAGGCCTAGCCGCTCGGACAGACCTCCGACATCCAACTCTATTCCCTCATCGCACCGTCGAGAGGCAAACTTCGAAGAAATACCTAGAGCCGAACAACAGTATAGCCGCTCGGTCCGAACTTCAACTCCCAGCTCCCAGCCAGCCTTGAGCGCGCCCAGGAGGGCTCGAGGGAATTCCAGAAGGAGATTCGGGGAGGGCTCACAGCACCGGCCCGTCCCCACTAGCCGTCCTGCGCCTCGTCCAGATCAACAGGCGCGGGACCCGCAGGTTGGCAGGGCCAAAAGGCCCCCACCTAACTTGATCCACCCTGACGGAACCAGGTTTGCATCTCTGGTCAGGCATCCTCCGTCACCAATAAGATATCCATCTCCTCCTCGGCCCATCCGAGATATTCCAGCTTATGGAAGCAGCAGGAGAAACCCGCCATCCGCAGGACCTTCCCGACGTAGCAGGGCGCCAAGAGGGAGTCCAGATCCTCACCCCCAAAGGCGAACCCCGAGCTTCTCTAACGGGAGCAACTGGACCGGCAGTCGCCGGAGCGACCTTTCTGGCGGAGACCTGCGTCAACGCTTAAGCTCGGCGCAAAGTCCTCAAGCCACCCTGAGGGGCGACCTTCGAGATCGCCTTAACTCTCATAGGGGGGAACCAGTAGGAGGTGGCAGCCATGCTCGCTCAGGGGGAGAACTGTCCAAGGTGCGTAAGGACAAGAACGCCCCAAATAACCTATCTACGAATAGGAGGGGCAATAACCCACCAAACGTATACAATGGATCCGGAGCTGTCGATCAGCCCCGGAATAACCAAGGAAATCAGGACAAAACCCTTGAGCGCCTAACTCAGATGGAGGAGCTAATGAGGAAGCTCCTGTCGTAGAAGGAGAAAGACGAATATGATTTGGGGGACGAGCTTGAGCTCTTCACCCCCAGCATAGCAGCAACGGCATACCCACCCGGTATCCGTATGTCGCATCTGTCCAAATTCAATAGAGACGGAGATCCGTCGGATCATCTGGGGATGTTCAATACCCTGATGATGGCCCACAACATTGGCCCTGAGCTTTGGTGTCTGATATTTCCCTCCACACTGACTGGACCAGCCAGACAGTGGTTCAAACAAAGTAAGAAACAATCAATCAGCTCTTGGAAAACTTTCACTGCTGACTTCAAAAGGGCATTCCGAGCCTCCGAGGCCGCCCGCGTCAAGGCCGACTCTCTGGCTAACGTGAGGCAACAGCCCGATGAGCCTTTGAAGGCTTACCTGAGCAGGTTCGAAAATGTTGCTGCTCAGGCCAGAGACGCAGATGACAGCTCCAAGCTCATGGCTTTGAGAACTGGAATCCTCGTCGGAGGGGGACTCTGGAACGAAATACAAAGGAAGGGATTCAGCTCAGTAAATGAATTCCTGAATAGGGCCCAAGGATGGATCAACTTGGAGGAAGCCCTAGCCTCAGCTGCAGGAACCAGCCAGGTCCCTGAGCAGCCCTCTGGAGTGGGAACGGAGGTCGTGACAGCGACCCAGAACGTTACACAGAATAACCAGTTCGGTGGAGGCAAAAGAAAGGGAAACGGCGAGAGCAACCAGCATGGCCCAAAGAAGAATAAGTCTGTAGACAAATTTAAGCCGGTCTACGCGACTTATACAGAGCTCACCCACTCTACGAAGAACATCTTCCTAGCGAACTCTGCTCGCCTCCCCTGGAAGAAGCCGAAGCCGTTAAAGCACCAAAAGGGGAAGAGAGACACCTCCAAGTTTTTCCGTTTCCACAACGACGTTGGCCACAATACCGATGATTGTAGGCATTTGAAAGATGAGATCGAAAATCTCATCAGAGTTGGCCCCTTGGCTCAATACGCGTAGAACAGGGCTCCGACAGGCCGGCCTGCTCGGAAGTCCCGGTCAGTCAGCCCGGGTCTCGGGTAGATCAAGACGTCCCTCCTCCAGTGATAGGAGGAGAGATATCCACAATCTCGGGAGGTCCGCATTTGGCTGGCGCGAGCAGGGGTGCCCAAAAGAGGTACGTACACGAACTCAAGGCGCATAATGGAGTAGAGTTCGTCCTGGAGCAGCGGTTGCCAAAGCAACAGTGATTGGAGAGGCAACCAATCATTTTTACTGAAGAATATGCCAACCACGTTCAGTTCCCTCATAACGACCCCCAGGTCGTAGCAGTGCAGCTCGCTAATCGGAGGATTAGGAGAGTGCTGATCGACAATGGGAGCTCAGTAAACCTTCTATTCCAGTCCACGCTGGAGAAGATGGGTTTGGCTGTCGCCGAGCTGAAGGCGGCCTCCATGATGCTGTATGGTTTTTCGGGAGAAGGATCTGCGGCTATAGGGACGATCGAGCTGGTGATCACCTTAGGAGAAGGACCTCGGACAGTCTCCAAACTCCTCGAGTTCGTGGTCATCGACTGCCCCACTGCGTACAATGCTATTTTGGGCTGACCCACACTCATAGCTTTTGAGGCCATCACCTCTGTTCGCCACCTCGCGCTGAAATTCCCTTCTTCCACGGGGATATGCACGGTCCGTGGCGATCAGCTTGCTGCCAGGGAATGCTACAGCATTTCCATGAAGGGGAAATCGAAACCCGTGCAGCTAGCAATGGCCATCCAAGGTAGAGGAGAGGAATCTCAAGAACCTTTAACTGATCCTGAGATTGAAAAACCTCAGAGCGCCGAAGGGGAAAATGTCGTCTTAAGTGAGGATATTAACCCCCGAATAGGCAAGGATAAGTCCGAGCTCTAGGCTATTGAAGAGCTCGAGGAAGTAAACATCGATCCACAAAATCCTTCACGGATGGTCAAGCTCGGGAAATACCTCTGTAACAAGAGGAAAGCAGAGCTTATCTAGTTTCTGTAGGATAACCTGGATGTGTTTGCATGGTCACATGAGGACATGGTGGGAATTAGTCCAAATGTCATCATGCAAAGTGGGCAATCGAACTAAGTCAGTTCGAGATTTTGTACACTCTGCAAACTGCTATAAAAAGTCAGGCCCTGGCCGATTTTGTAGCAGAATGCACAGGATTCCGGGAGGATCCCGCAGAAGACTCACCCCAAGTCACCTCGTCCCAGGCGTCGTGGAGGATCTTTGTGGATGGTTCATCCAACGAGAACGTCTCCGGAGCTGGAATCATTTTGATATCCCCTGAAGGACATAGATTCTACTCGGCACTGAGGTTCGGATTCAAGGCCTCCAACAACGAGGCCGAATACGAAGCTTTGTTGGCCGGGCTGAGGATAGCCCGGGAGCTGAAGGCGGGCTCCGTCCAGTGCTTCAGTGACTCCTAGCTCGTGGTAAACCAGGTTCTGGGCGAATATCAAGCACGGGGACCGAAAATGGCTGCCTACCTAGCGGAGGTAAAAGTTGAGTTGTCTGCTTTTGAGCGAGGCTCGATCGAGCAGATACCTCGAGAGCAGAACGCTAACGCAGACGCTCTTGCCAAGCTCGCCACCTCTGGGGAGACGGAGACTTTGGGGGTAGTGCCGATAGAATTCTTGGAGAAACCAAGTATAGAAGAAGCCAGAGCGGAGGATGATTGACGCCAGGCCGACCTAGATGACTCTCATCCTTGAATATCTCGTCAAGGGAAAGCTACCTGAGGGGCGTAATGATGCGCGGCGAGTGTTGTATCAAGCCCCCAGATATACGATGGTAGATGGGGTGTTATACCGACGTGGGCACTCCCTACCTCTCCTGCGATGTATTCTGCCAGACGAAGCAAAGGCCATTCTGTAGGAAGTGCATGAGGGTTTTTGCGGAGATCACGCTGGGGGGCAAAGCTTGCCCTTAAAGGTCCTGAGGAAAGGTTATTACTGGCCAACTCTGTCCAAAGACTCAATCTCATACGTGAAGAAGTGCGACAAGTGCCAGCGATTTGCCACAGTTGCCCGAGCTCCCCCAGTCGAGCTTAAGATGATCTCGTCCCCAAGGTCGTTCGCAGTTTGGGGGATCGACTTGGTTGGTGCCCTCCCTACTGGAAGAGGCGGGGTCCGTTACGCCGTGGTGGCCATCGACTACTTTACAAAGTGGGCTGAGGCAGAACCTTTGGCAACGATAACTTCTAAAAAAGTCCTTGACTTCGTGGTTGAGAGCATTATCTGCCGATTCGGGCTGCCCTAGAAAATCGTTTCTGACAATGGGCCTCAGTTCGACAGCGACCTGTTTACCGAGTTTTGTGAGAGGTACGGAATTGTGAAAAGTTTCTCCTCCGTGGCCTATCCTCAAGCGAACGGCCAGGTCGAGGCTATCAACAAGACGTTAAAGGCAAGTCTCAAGAAGAGACTAGACGAGGTGAAGGGAGTCTGGCCAGAACAGCTCCCCCAAGTCCTATGGGCATACCAGACCTCGCATCGGACTCCTACGGGTCATACTCCTTTTTGCTTGACCTTTGGGAGTGAGGCAGTCCTCCCCGTGGAAATTAAGGTACTTTCGCATAGGGTCCAGTCATACGACCAGGACCGTAACCACGAGCTTCTTTGCACCTCTTTGGACTTGATTGATGAAAGACGAGAAGATTCGCAACTCCAGCTTGCCCATTATCAGCAGAAGATCACTCGCAATTTCAACTCAAAAGTCAAAAATCGCACCTTTAGCGTTGGCGACCTGGTCCTCAGAAGAGTTTTCTTGGCCGGAAAGGATCCCAAAGATGGAGTATTGGGACCGAACTGGGAAGGACCATATCAAGTCATCGAGGTCATTAAGGAGGGAACTTATAAATTAGCTCGGTTAGATGGAGGGGCAGTCCCGCGGACCTGGAACGCCATCCATTTGAAGAGATATTTTCAGTAATTCACTTGTAAGGCCTAAAAGGCCATCTTTTATGTATTAAGCAATGAGAATTTACTTTTTGTTTTTACTTGTACATGTTTTCAAGTATAATCTAAAGTAACCACGAAAGACCCTTTCCTTGTTACTTGGGGGGCATATGGTACCTGGATATAACCAGGTCGCCTTAAAACTTAGAAGTTGATTCATATCGATTGATCGTTGTTCTTCCTAAAGAGCTCAAGATATTGATAAAAATTAACACGAACTAAGTTTTCAAATTAAGTTCCTGGATATAACCAGGTCATAAAACTTAGAAGTTGATTCATATTGATTGATCGTTGTTCTTCCTAAAGAGCTCGAGATATTGATAAAAATTAACCCGAACTAAGTTTTCAAATTAAGTTCCTGGATATAACCAGGTCATAAAACTTAGAAGTTGATTCATATCGATTGATCATTGTTCTTCCTAAAGAGCTCGAGATATTGATAAAAATTAACACGAAGTAAGTTTACAAATTAAGTTCCTGGATATAACCAGGTCATAAAACTTAGAAGTTAATTTAAATCTATTGACCGTTGTTCTTCCCAAAGAGCTCGAGATATTGATAAAGATTAACGCGAACTAAGTTTTTCAAAATAGTAACTAAAATGCATAGAGGCAAAGGGCAATAAAACAATTAAAAATAAAATTGATAGTTAAATTGTCTCGAGGTGTAAGCACTTCATGCAAAAGTTACACAGAAAAATTTAAAAATATTCAAGGAAAGGGCATGAGAGAGGAAGGCCCTAAGCTCCGCCAGTTGGCCCCTTGGAGGTCGCCGTCTCGCCCTGCTCGGCTGCGCTGGAGCCTTCCTCGGCCTCGGAGGGCACTTCTTTATCGAGGCGAGCTTAGAACTTCCCCAGCAAGGGCTCTCAAATGGCCGCTGCCAGGAAGGAGAAGTCGGCGTCCTGGTTATAGGCCCAGTAATGGTAGAACATGTCTTCCATGGCGGCGTCTGAAGTTGCCCGCTCAGCCACCAGGGTGGCCTTGGCCTCAGCCTTCGCAGTATCTAGGTCTGCCCGTGTAGTGGCAAGGGCGGTCTCGAGCTCTTGAAGCTTGGGGCGAGTCTCTTCCAGCTCGGCCTGCGAGGACGCCAAGGCATCCTTAGCCGTCTGCAGAGAAGTCTGGTGGGTGGCCACAACCGCCTGGTGCTCGCTCCTCATCTCCTCAAGCTGAGCCTTGGCCCTGGCTATGCTCCGATGAAGGGCAACGGCGCCCTGTGAAAGCGGAGGGACAATTGCCTTAGAAAAAAATAGAGGAGGGAGAAATGAAACACAGGGCAAGGCATGATAATAAAAAACCATAAAAGGGTAAAGTCAGCTTACCGTTAGGGCCATGCCCAATGAAGATTCCATCACGCCCACCGGGCTCCTCGTCTCGATGGCCCTGAGCTCCTTCTCGTTGAATTTGTAGATGTGGCTGACGGCATAGTTCGCCGACTCATACACCGTCCCCTGGAAGGCCTCTGGAATCTTCTCCAGGTCCTGGGGGTCAACGGGGATGCGCACCTCGGAAGGTACAATCGCTGAAGCCCCGAGCTCCGCCCCTGCGTCCTGGACGAAGGCCGAAGCTCGCGGAGGGGGTGGGGGCATCCTACTTCCCCCTGCAGCAGGAGGAACAGTTCCCGCGACCTGGTCGGCTGGGGGCTGCTCTTTCTCCTTTGCAGGAGACTTAGTTGGGGTTCCGGCGACTTTTTTCGATGTCCGGAGCTTCTTCATTTTTGGCTTAGTGACCCCGGCTGAGGGGTTCCCTTCGGCGAATGCAGCTCGCAAACTCCCGTCGAGCTGAGACATCTCTTCTGTCAAAGCAAAGACATGGTTAGTACAAAAGTTAACAGTCATACAAAACCAAAAACAAAGGGGGAAAAGGAGAAATTCAAGTATGTATATATACTAAAAGGGATCCTCCCCCCCGAGCTAGAAGAAGAACCTATGGTTACGTCCATCGGCCCCGGAGCTCTTGGGGGAGAATCTAGGACGATTATTTCCTGAGCTGGTGCAAGTTCTGGATCCGACTCTGGTTCCGGGCTAGATTCTTCTACATATTGCCTAAGTCCCGGAGCTACGGCACCTCTCTGGAGTGATGGCCATGACCGAAGGTTGGTCCCATACTCCTCGAATAGGATTGACCTAAAGGCTAGGGTGTTATCTACGACTACGGTACCCCTAGGTCGGCTATCTTGGTAATCCAGCACGAGCTGGTCGACACAGTGAAGCAGGGTTGTATCCAGGTCCGGATCTCTTCGGTGACGTTGGACGATCTGTCTGGGATTGAACCTAGCTAGCCGGGGGTCGGCAATGGCCCTATCTAAATTCCTAAAGATATAAGGGTTACCTTGGCCAAAAGGACCCGCAGCTGCTCCGGACCAGATCTTCTCCTCGTTCCTCCTCTGGGCGACCTCCAGCGCCTGCTTCCTGTTCCTCACGAGGGGAACCTCGTCCTCCTCATCTTCATCCCCCGCGACCTCCTCCACGATGATAGGCCTCTTATCGCGGGCTGGGGGAAGCGCCCGGGGCCTCCTCAGGTTTAGAGTCTGATTTGGGAAGATCAGCTTACAGGCCACCATCGTCTCGTCTATCACGAGCACGCGTTAATCCTTCTCACTGGGGGGCAAGCCCGCCAGTGTCTCGTATTGGGCCCCGAGGGTCACAGATTTCTCTGTCCTCGCGAAGATAGCTGCAGGATTAATCTAAATCATAAGGGAATATAGGGGGAGCTATATGATGTTTAACTTACGAGCTAGAGGTTGAAAAACACTTACGAGGACGATTGAAGTAGTGGAGCTCGCAGTTCCGGAACCCCGTCGACATAAAGAATTGATCTTTGAAGTCGTTGGGGTGGCTGGGCAGCTCGATGACCGCAGCCGTGTTGGGGAATCGGGTTAAGAAATAAAACCCGTCGCCTCGCCCCTGCTGCTCTGGGCTGGCCTTGAGGCAGAAAAAGTACAAAATATCTGCAGGAGTGGGGACCTCCCACTCCTGTTTCAAAAATAAATATCTTAACCCCGTCAACAGCCGATAAGAGTTGGGGGGTAGCTGGAATGGGGCCAACTTCACGTAATTGAGGAAGTCTGCAAAATACTGATCCAATGGGAGGAAGGCCCCCGCCTTGAAATGCTCGTCACTCCAGGCCGCGAATGCCTCGTCAAGCGGTGCGCAGCTCCGCTCGCCCTCTGCGGGAGGTCGGGCAATCACTGATGCTCTCCCTAGCCCGATGTTGTGGGAGAGGAATATCTTGTTGACCTTCGCCTGGTCGGTAATCTTTGAGACGATCCTCTCCGCCTCAAAGAATGCGTCAGGGGCCACCTCGAGCTCCTGTTCCACCGCTGGCCCGAAGTGGGGGATCGGGGATTTTGCCATCGCCGCCTTTCCTTTGTCTTGTTGGGAGGCCGAGCCTCCTACAGGCTTCTTGGGAGCGTTCTTTTTAGGTGCCATCTGGTCGCCTAGCAAACAAAAGAAAATATTTCAGAAAAGGCAATCTAGGCATGAGGAAGAATCAAACGTTCTTTGCACGAGCTGAGGTAAGCCCAGCTCGTGGAGAGTGAGACCATGCGGTTCTATGAACACGCGCCTGTGCTCCCAACAGATCCCCGATTACTCGGAATTCGTGTGTTAGGAGGGTCAGGTTAAAATTTTTCCTTGGAGGGAAAGTTCCAATAGGCAAGAAAGGCAAAACCGCCTGTGAAGCGTGTCCCCTAAGCTACCCGGTTTTGCACCCAAAATACCAAAAATCCTGCCCAAAATTTTCCCCAGAAAATGCATCCTTTAAACCATGCTCCTAAACGGCTTCCTACTACAAACAATACCCTAACCTAAAAGGCTTTCACCCTTCATTCTCACAAAACTCAGCAAACCCTTGCATGCGGCTACAGTAAATATTTACCTAAGCTACAGTGAAAAATATTTTCAAAACATGCACAGTCAGGAGACTTACAGAATGTTTGGCTGACAAGTGGATGAAGGTATCGCCTAGGTTGGAATTTCGTCAGAGTATTTGTTTCCAAAGCTTTGAAGGAGCTTCTTGAACACTGAGAACGGCAGTCGGAAAGAAGAGGGTTTTTCTTCTGAGATGAAGAGAGAAGAAGAAGAGAATTTCTAAGAAATTTCAAATGAAAGGGTGGCCCATGCGTAGGGTGGCCACCCCTTTTATATACGTGAAGGGTCACGTAAAGAGGGCCGTTGGATGGCCCTGATGTGGGATCCAAGGCCCTCCACTCGAAATACGAAACGACGGCTGGGCATAGGCTAGGCCATTAAATGTGGTTCTCGGAAGACGTACCATCACCAACCACGATGTTCCACGTATTAGACGCCTGCGTAAAATGTGGAATGTGAAGAGTTCATGGGGAAGCCTAAAAGCCCCTACTGTGGCCTTATAGGACGTCGTGTACCACGAGCAAGGGCTTGAGGGGCAGATGTACGCCCTGATTTTCCCACGGGCTGAGTAGCAAGCTGAGGTACGGCCTAATCATGATTACCATGTAGACGTCCCCAAAACCGGAGCTGCCATCGTAAGGTCCTACCTCTTTAGCTCGAGGTAACCCAAGGGTTCGCCAAGATTGCTTAAGGACCGAGTGGACTCTGGAGACCACAGGTCGAGGGAATCATCCAGCTCGTGGTACGGGCTGGAATTGGAGGCTGTAACCCTTTATAAAGTCAACCACGCAAGGTAAACGTGCATATATTAGACATCACGTGTCTGATATACTCCTGACTTCTCGGACACGCAGCAGGAACGTGCGTATTCAGACATCCACGATTTGTTTGGGCCGTGCAGCCCATTATCCCCTTACCTATTGATTTGACCACACTTATGTGTCAGGTTTAGGAATTAATTATGAATGTCACAGAGTTGATACGATAGGTAAGAAGGTCACGGGATGTCCTTCTTACCAACTCCCAGGTGCCTTCTCCTATAAAGATGGAGACCTTGGGAGTTAATAGAGGTTGGATTCTCTATTGTAAGAAAGACCCTGTAATTGAATACCCAGTATATTGCAATAATACTGACTAGTGGAGTAGAAGAATTTTAACATTTGAACCACTCAAAAACGTATTTGGTGTCACCATCTCATTTCCAAGATCACTCATCTATTTCGGTTCAACATAAGCACTAATCTCTTTCTCTTCTTTTCTTAATTACCTGTTGGCAAAGAACCATGTCAACAATAAGATTATTAAAAAAAAAAATACATATACCGGAGCTACAGTACCCCAACATATATGCTGGGGTACTGTAGCAATTCACCAAATATGATGCTGTCATTGCCGTGGGTTGGAGGAGTAAAATACAGCAAATATGATGGTTGGAGATGGCCTTAATTGGTTCCCGACCTAAAATCTAGCTTTGTTTGTCCTTTTCTATAGTCATGAATCAAATCTTCCAATGAAAAAAAGAAGCAAAATAATAGTTTGACGTTTTTACTTGAAAAATCCTAATATGTCAGCAGTGATTCAGAGAACTCAATTTGGACCACTTTATAAGCAAACTTGTGTACACATTAATTGTTGGTATATAATCTTGTTTTTTCTTGAGAATTTATTAACCTTAATAACCATATAATATATTTTATGTATTTATATATATATAGTATATTCCTTTGCAAATATATATATATATATATATATGAAAGATCATTTTACAAAATTTGTACCTATTTTATTAGTGGCACATATAAGAGGTGGAAAACAAATATAGCAGCTATAATTATAGACCCAAAAAAAAAAACAAAAGAAAAAGGAGACAATAGAAGAAGACAAAATAGATATCAATTATTATTCTCTTATCTCATGTATTTCCAAAAAAATATTCTCTCTCTTTCTCATTCCATGACAAATTGATACTATATACTGTACTCAAGTGTATATACTATACACTACGTATATACATGTTCACTATTTTTATAATATATAATGGATTATTTTAATTGTTGTAAATATATCATATAATATTGTATATATATAATATACTCGATAAATAGTTAGTTGGTTTTATCCGGATTTTATACCTTATATTATTAATAATGCTTATTTAGTACTCTGTAATTTGGAATTGCACATATTTAGTATAATGTACTCAAATTTGATTAACATAACTAAACTATTCTGAATTTTTTGAGTTTCAAATTTAAATTTAATTACTTAATTATATATAATAGTTGATAATTTAGTCATATTGATAAAATTTTATTAAGCAAATTTGAATTTAGGATATCAAATATGTACAATTTTAAATTACAAAATACTAAATAAACATTAAATTTATATTTTGATAAAATATATAGTAATAAATGATTATTTATCGGAGATTATATTGATAGAAAATATATATGGGCCGTAGATACTTATATATATAGTAGCTTGGACTATAAATAGTAACTGAATAAATGCCGAGTAACGAATTTTATATACTATCGCTTTCATATATGTTAATCGACTAAGATATTACGATGATAAATATGTTATCTAGAAAAGAGAGACAACTTATGGATATGATTCATACAGTAAATATTCACATCTAACATTCAGATGTGTTGGAGATTAATTTATTATTTCAAGAAAAGGACAAAATTACAAATAGATCAGAAAAAGACAGTAAAGAGACACATGGTGAATTGGGGTGAACCCTCTCCCAATTAATATTGTTTCCACTACCTACTACTATATATAATTTGATTAAGATAATTAGTATGAGTTTTGATAGAAATGATTCACTAAGTTAAATTGTCACATCATTACGTGTAATGTTTGAATATATATTTTAATTTAACAAAATATATGTGAGACTACTACTTAATTGTACCAATTAAAATATGACGGTGCCTAATAGCAATGGTAATCTTATTAAAATGATGACATTATGCAAAGTAATTATAGATGTCGACACTAACTAAAGCTCAATTAATCCAAGAAATTAATATTTTTTCCTTTTAATGAAATCTATATCATTTACTAATAATCTATAATACAATTTTTCGTGAATAATCTTAGTTATACCTAAAATTACATGTAGTCAATACCAAATTATGTTTTTTGAATGATTTGTTGTCGGAGTGTAATGAAATGCCAACTTCATTTTATGAAGCAAATAAAACATTATGCTCATTGGGCATGCAATATGAAAAAATTCATGCATGTCCTAATGATTGCATGTTATATCGGAATGACTTTGCAGATGCAAAAATGTGTCCTACTTGTGGTGAGTCACGATGGCAAAAGAAAAGAAATGGTGAGAATGTCAAGGAAGGAGTACCCGCCAAGGTCTTGTGGTACCTTCCTCCTATTCCTCGTTTCATCCGGTTGTTTAGAAATGCTGAACATGCTAAAAATTTATCGTGGCATGCTAATGAGAGAATAAATGATGGTAAATTAAAGCATCCAGTTGACACCTTAGCTTGGAAGAGAGTTGTTTTGGAAATGAATCTCGTAATATTCGTCTAGGTCTTTCGACTGACGGGATTAATCCACACACTTCTCTTAGTAGTAAGTATAGTTGTTGGCCTGTTATGCTTGTCATTTACAATCTACCCCCATGGTTGTGCATGAAGAGAAAATTTACCTTGTTGACATTGTTGATATCGGGACCTAAACAACCTGGTAATGACATCGACGTATATTTGTCGCCTCTTATCGATGATTTGAAAACTTTGTGGGATGAAGGGGTTAAGGTTTATGATGCGTACATGCAAGAAGAATTTAATCTTAGAGCTGTATTGTTGTGGACTATCAATGACTTTCCTGCTTATGGAAATTTATCCGGGTTTAGTGTGAAAGGATATAAGGCTTGTCCCGTTTGTGAAGAAAAAACATGTTCTGAATACTTAAAACACTCCCGAAAAGTATGGTATATGGGTTATAGGAAGTTCTTGATTAGTACGCATAAATATCGAACTTGGAAAAAGGCATTCAACGGCAAACAAGAGTTTGAGGAGCCTCCTCAACCTTTAAATGGGAGTGAAGTACTTGAGAAGATGTCTAAAATCATGTTTAAGTTAGGTAAGCCTAAAGTTCGTACACCTACAAAGCGGAAGGGTCGTGGGAAGGCTAAGGTTGTGGAAGAACCCAAAAGTTGTTATAAAAAGAAATCTATTTTTTTCGAGCTTGAATATTGGCAATTCTTACTTGTACGCCATAATTTAGATGTTATGCACATAGAGAAAAATGTATGTGGTAGTTTGATTGGAACTTTGTTGAATATTCCTGGGAAAACTAAGGAGGAATTAAGGCTAGACAAGACTTGGCTGCAATGGGTATACGTGAAGGATTAACTCCGAAAATAGATAAGAGACGAACATACTTACCTCCTGCTGCTTACACCCTCACTAAAGATGAAAGGAAGGAAGTTTGTTCCTGTCTATTTAATGTAAAAGTTTCAGATGGCTATTCATCAAATATAAGGTCATTGGTAGACATGAAAAGTTGTACTCTGAGTGGTATGAAATCTCATGATTATCATATTCTAATGCAACACTTGCTACCAGTGGCAATTCGTTCTGTCTTACATCAAAAAGTTTGAGAGATTATCACAAGGTTATGTTTATTTTTCAAGTCATTGTGTTGTAAGGTGATTGATCCTATTAAGTTACCCAAGTTACATGATTAAATTGTTGAGGTCTTGTGTGAGCTGGAGAAATACTTCCCACCTTCCTTTTTTGATATAATGATTCATCTTACAGTTCACTTGGTTAGAGAATTGAGATTTTGTGGTCCCGTTTATTTAAGATGGATGTATCCATTTGAATGATATATGAAGATTCTTAAGGGGTATGTCAGAAATAGAAGTCGCCCAGAAGGGTGCATTGTGGAATGTTATATTGCTGAAGAGGCAGTTGAATTTTGTTCCGAATACATGGCTGGTGTATAGAGGATTGGGGTAAATGAAGTTAATAATGCTAAGATTCAGAGTCGTCGGGGTAGTGTTGTTTGCGCAGTGAGTCAGGATGAACTAGATGAAGCACATCGTCTAGTATTGAAAAATATTAATGAAATCCAGCCTTATATCAAGTAAGTTTATCTTCATAGATATAATGCATATGTAATGTAAATATGTGATAACTTTCACAATTAGTTCACTAACAGCATATGTAATTTTGAAGGGAACATTTTAACTGGATCAAGACAAAATTTCCATCAAAGTCAAGGAACTCCAAATGGTTACAAGACGAACATTATCGTACATTTAATAGTTGGATAGAAAATAAGGTATATTATGTTGATTTTTTTATTTTATTTTTATTATATAGTAATGTATGTTGTTTGACTAGTTTTATTTTTAATAGGTTGTCAATGAATTGAAAAACACATCAAATAATGTGTCAGACATTGTTAAGTGGATCTCTCGAGGCCCTTCTCATAGAGTCATCAAGTTTTCATCATATGTAATCGATGGTACACAATTCAATACTAGGGAGTGTGATACCAATAGAACCACACAAAATAGTGGTGTTAGTCTTGTCGCTAGAACTATGCAAATATTCAGTGCGAAAGACAAAAATCCTGTTCAAAGTGATATGACTTTCTATGGAGTAATTAAAGAAATTTAGGAGTTAAATTATATCATAACTCGAATACCTGTTTTCTTTTGTGATTGGGTGAAGAGTGACAGTGGCATAATATATGAAGATTTTGGTTTCACATTAGTAAATCTAAATCGACTAGGGCACAAATCTGACAGATTTATAATGGCTGCACAAGCAAAAACAAGTGTTTTATGTGAATGATCCTTCAGACAACCAATGATCAATTGGGCTTACAATGCCAACAAAAGAATGGAATACCAAAGATGGTGATTTGCATGATATACCTATTGAAGAAGAATCAATCATATTCACTTCACCAATATGTAATGATGAAATTGATGATGATGGTGTTTGTTTACGTGATAATGATGAAGGTTTATGGATTGATAACCTAATGTGAGGTATAATATAATTATGTTTGTCATTATTGCAAAAATGATTTTGGTTTGTTTATGATATGTTTTTGTTTGTCATTTTTTTTCTATATATATAACTTATCATATTGATTTTTATGTTTCACAGATGTCAGATCCTTTTGGTGATAGTGATGAGGAGAAAAATCCTCAACAAAATCCTGATACTGAGCCAGAGATTACAGATGATAAAAATGTGCGAGGACGCATATGGATGAATAAATTGATTAAGAATAGAAGTGAAGGAAATCTTTTACCTGTAAAGTTCAATGAGTATGGTCAAGTAATAGGTACCGCAAGAAGTAATCGATCTTCAACGTTGGGTTCTATGGTGAGGACTATTGTGCCCATCACCTGTAACTCCTGGAACGAAGTTCTAGCGGAGAACAAAACTCATATATGGGATTTAATGAAGGTATGATTTAATTTCTTCTATTTTACTTAAAGGTTTTAAAATATGTGATTTAATATGATTATTATTTCAAACTTGCAAAAAACTTTTCAGTTGGAATATAGCTCCAAAAAGCAGACAATGAAAGACGCAGCAAAGATGTTCAGACAATGGAAGACTGACACGACAAGGAAGCACATCTTCAATGCTTTAGAGAAAAGACCAGATGAGTTTCCCCCTAGGAAACCATTTGGATTTGAGGAGATCATTACAGATGAGCAATGGTTAGAATTTGTCAACTCAAGATTAACACCAGAGTGGAAAGATAAGAGGTTACAAATGCAAGAATATCGAAGAATGAACAAATACAACCACAACCTATCTAGAGGAGGTTACGTGCGTGTGGAAGAGATGCTTCAACAACAGACTGGGCAACAATTATCTGATATTGATAGAGCTTATTTATGGACGATGGGTCGACTGAAGAATAAAGAAGGAGAACTTATTGGAGAGGCAGCTGAGGTTCAAAAAAACATTGTAAGTTTTTATATATATATTGAACTTATATAATCTATTTATTTTAATATAACTAACTTAAATAAATTACTTTTATTTTACAGGCTCATAATCGAAAACTAATTGAGGAGGGTCAATGGGAACCCCAAGGCCCTGATGATGTGTTGGCAAGGGCATTGGGCACCCCCGAGCCACGAGGGCGTGTTTGGGCTAAAGGTCACGGTGTGTCCCCCGCATTGTTTTGGGATACTCCGAAACCTACCAAAATGAAAGAGAAATCGAAAGATATTGTTTCGGCTAGCGCTATGAGAAATGAGTTTGAGGAAAGACTTTGTCAACAAGAAGAACGACATCGTCAACAAGAAGTGCGTCTAGAAGAACGTTTTTGTAAACAAGAGGAAATGTTGAGATCTTTCATGGCCCAACAGAGTGGTTCAGGATCCAATATTGGAGTCCCACCAGTAGTTCTAACCCCACCGGGACCATCTTACTATGTGCCCGACCCACAAGCACCATCTTACTATGTGCCCGACCCTCCAGGGCCATCTTGCTATGTGCCCGACCCACCAGCACCATCTTACTATCAGCCTGAACCACCAGTACCATTTGTGACTAAGGTAATTTAAATTTGATAGTTGAAAATGACTATGTATGTACATGCATACACACATATATACATAATGCTACTTATTATAATGTGCAGGTACCTAGTTGTTAGTTATCCATTGGTTCGCTATCCAATATTGTTGCATCATGCAAGCTCATTGACAAAGAGTTGGGTAAATCCTACCAAGAGGTGATTACTGACGCTATTAAGCCGGCGACACCTCTTCCTTATGCAAAACCTAATCAGCATATGTACATAGTCATTCAGGCTATTGGGCATCCTATATCATGGCCTAAGGAATTGGTCATCGTATCTGATGATATACATGAACAGGTGATGTATCATGTTTATATAATCATATTTGTTATTATATATTTCAATTTTTTTGTAAATTTTCTAATTATTAATATTATTTTACAGACTTGTTCTAGAAGTAATAACATATCAGAACGACCAATTGCTCCTTCAACACAACGACCCCGAGAAAGAATACAACGTTTGAGTGATCCTCTGACACAAGACACCAGTCCTTTGGAACAGATATACAATATTATATCTCGTTGGAATGACGATGACTGTGTCAATCTAGGCATAGATGAGGATGTATTCGGTCAGGATATTTCAAGTCTTTACATATGCAAAGAGGACATACTTCAATTTATTCGAATGGAAAAGATTGGACAAGGAGTTGTCGTTTGCTACATGAGGTATCTCACAAGTTTTTTACTTAGCCTTTCTTATTTGATTTATTTTAACAACAAATTTCCTAAATTATATTTTTGACTACTACTCTTGTTTTAATAGGTTGTTATACAATTTTTTGGTAGAACAAGGGCGCCAAAATAAGTTTTTATTTGTCAATCCTAATGTTGTAGCCACTAAAGGAAGTTCATTTGAAGAGCGTGTTCAATTTCTGTTCAAGCGCTGTTGTCAATTAAGATCAAGTGAGCAACTTATGATTGTCCCCTGGAACCATGGGTAAGTTCAAAAATTTGTTACTGCCAGATACTTAGTCCTTATAACATTTGCGTTGGAGACTTATACCAAGTATTGTTTTTCTTGTGCAGTGATCATTGGATGTTGATTATACTGGCCCCATATGCATATTACGTTTGTTGTTGTGATCCGGTGAACTCAGAACTGGAAAACCGTGAAGAAATTGTGGCAGTAATAGTCAATGCTTTCAACCTTTTTCTGACCAGTCTACCAAAACCTCCCGAGATTCCAAATAATATAGAAATTGTGCAACCGAAAGTAAGTAACTAGGACTTTAATTATACTTGAATTTTACTGATATTTTTTATATTAATTGCTTGATATTTTATTTAAATATTAGTGTCCGCACCAACCAGACAATGTGGCATGTGGATATTATGTGATGAGAATGTTCAAGGATTACATTGAACATTCACGACCTGGACGTTACTTGAAGAAAGAGGTATGTATATAAATTTATACAAAGTTAACAATTTATTTATTATTAAAGTATATATAATCAAATAATGATTAACTAATATATTTTACTTTGTATTTTTTGTAGCTAAACACTACGCCATATACACAAGCACAGATTAATGAAATGCGACAACACTGGGCGAACCATATGCTACCGATAATTCAAAGTCATCGTCCCACATATTTGGTTTTTTTTTTACTTTTACTTTTACTTTTTCTTTTTCTTTCTTACTAAATGTTTAGCTAGCTAGTGTAATATTTGTTAATTTTGTATGTTTAACAACAAATATTACAATTTTGTATATTTAGCTAGCAAAAACATATTAGATATACACATTTCGGTTTTATTAATGAAAATTCAAATTTTAAATTTGTATATAATTTAGATTTTTTAATTAATATATTTAATTCTATTTCAAAAAAAATTAATATATTTAATTCTATTAATTAATATACTGAAAATAATTATTTAATTTAAAAAAAATATACAAAAACCTATGACGTCTCCCATGGGGAGACTTTGTAGACATCCAACGTCTCCCCCTAGGAGACGTCATAGGTTGTACACGTACACTCTATGACGTCTCCCGAGGGGAGACGTTGGATGTCTACAAAGTCTCCCCCATGGGAGACGTCATAGGGCCACTTTAGATGACCCCTGCAACAACGTCTCCCCTAGGGGGAGACATTAAATGTCTACAATTTCTCCCCCATATAGCCATTGTTGACCCAGATTTTGGTCAACTGACACGGAGTCAGAATATGCTTGATGTGAATGAATGCGTTGAAAAGAACGTAATGACAAAAATAATAAGAACACGATATTTTATAGTGGTTCGGCCCCAGGATCTGGTAATAACCTACGTCCACTTAGATTGTTATTGATGTGAGAATCAAATGGGTGATCAAAGAACTAGGGTTCAATGAGTTTCACTGGCCTCTGAAGAACAATACAATATCTAAGATAGAATTACTCTAGTCACAAATAATTCCAAAGCCAAAAGTCCCTTCCTTGAGCTATCTTTTTCTATTTATAGGCTCAAGGGGGATTACATGAGATTGTTACAGATATTCTCTCTTGAATAATCGGATACCCAGGAGATTGTGTGAGTTAATTTCGGGATTTACAAAGATCTTTATTGTAACATTATGTTGTATGCGGAACCATCGACCAGACTGGTCGCAGGAAAGACTGGGCCGCCTCCTGCCTATAATGTACCGTCTGGTCGATACACTAGCAGAGTTCCTCCAGGTGTCAGCCACGTGTCCAGGGATCACTTGCCACGTCATTAATGCCAATTTTTTGGATAACATTTGCCCCCCAAGTTTATTTATTACGAGCAATAAATAAACTTTTGAGTGAACGACCCTTCGATGACCCTGCCATACGTGTCAGAACCCTTCGTGTGTTCTTGGAAAAAGCAACCTACTCCTATCTAATCATGACTTTTCGGTTCCCCAGTAATAATTCGACGGCTATCTCGCTTCCCCATACTTAGAAAAAGGGGAAACTGATGATTACACCTTTTTAACGCCACAGACAAACTTATATAACATCTCCGAAGTTTTCTTTTTCTTTTTACGCACGCTATTACTCATTCCAGAAACCCCAAAACCAGAGCTTCCATCTTCTCCTGGAGACCGTTCTTTTGCGCTTTCAAGACTCGGCCAGAGAGTTCCTTGATCTCCGAAAACTCCTATCAATCTTCACGACCATTTTTCTGGTAAGTTTTCGAATCTTTATGTTTCGTATTATTGCAGTGCATGTTCCTGTATGCTTTCACTGTTGAGTTTATCTGCTTCTGGGTTGAGATGTTTGTCAGTAGAATGTCTTGTGGGTGAAAAGAGTTACAAGTTAGTTTGATAGTTGGGATCGTACTTTTTAGGACGTAAAACCGAAGTAAAAATTCAATTTTTAGGCCAGTCGAAAAATAGGTTTTTCCCGCCCTAAGAGGAGTTGAAAAAGCTTTTATGAAAAACTTTTTGCTTTCACCCTTGGATCCGTTTCTCAAACTGTTCGTGTGAAATTTTTTTAACTTTCGTTAGAATGCTGCTGTATAAAAGCTTGACTTTTATACTCGACCAGCGTTATTCTAAAAAGTCCTTAAAAATTCTCTATCCTCACCTCCCCATTCTTCTGTTTGCAGACTTTGATGCCAGATTTATGGGGAGGTGAACGGCCCATCGACGACGATCTTCTCGCCCAACTGCTCGAAGGTGAAGAACAACCGACCGACCGAATTCACGAGATTCCTTTTTCATGATCTTCCTCCAGACCTCGTCCTTCTCCTCCTCAAATGGCCCGTTCTAAATCCTTAGGCAAGAAAAGACCCGAATCCGAAGATAGTCCAAACTCTCCTGCCCATCCTGATCCACAGGCCAGGGTTTCCTCAACCAATGGCCGAGAAAATCCTGCTCCTGACCCTAACATCCAAGCTAGAACCCGCCCTCGCCATCAGAACCTGCCTGATGTCGAGTGGTATTTCTCCCCGACCAGCCTAGTGACTCCTAGGATGCTTGCTAACTACCTTAGGAAGTATCCTCTCACAGGGGTCACTCTCAAAATTCCTGCTGCAGACCAAAGGGCTAACCTCCCCGGAGGTGTATACAGTGCTTGGTCTCGGTATCACATAGAGGCGGGGGCTATCCTCCCTCTTCATCCTTTTTATCAGGGGGTGGATAATTATTTCGATGCCGCCCCCTTCCAAATTACTCCAAATGGATATAGAATGTTGGCCGCACTCTATATCCTGTACAAACTTAAAAAGTGGCCAGAACCTACCCCCCATGAGGTCAACTATCTCTTCGACCTCAAGTCCAACCCTCAACAGTATGGGACAGGCTTCTTCCATCTTTGTCACCAGGAGACAAACCGGACGTTCTTGAGTGACACCACGCACATATCCAACGTGGGGCAGTACAGCAAGGAGTACTTCCTTACTCCGAACATAACCAGCAACAACTTGACCTTCGCTCGAGGAGGTAAGTGCTACTTTTACTGGTCGATGCCTTTCATCAGCAATTTTTCCTTCATTCTTCTTAAAATACTCTTTGTCTTTCAGGCCCATGGTTACGTCCGACCCCAACACCAGACATGGTGTTGAGGTCCAAAGCATTGGCCAGGATGACAGACGTGGAAAAAAGCATCAAGTCCCTGGTTACTGATGAAAATTTGAGGCTATCTGGTCTCCTGGCTCCTCGCCATGAAACAAGAGGACCCGTGGTAGCCGATGCTGCTGCTGAGGGGGTTCCCGAGCAGCAACCTCCTGCGTCCCCTCCATGAAGGAGGCCGACGGGGGTTACAGTCAGGGAACCCACGGGCAATCCTTCTGCAGAAGGGCCTTCTGCTCCCCAAGGCAAGGGGAAACAAAAGACAAAAGAGCCGGTTGTGGACTTGGGGGAATCCTCCGAAGAAAACGGAACAGTAAATTCGCTTTTAAATAGCTTGCCAATTCCCTATCACTTGTTTGACGGGGAGGGCAACTTTACATATACTCCAAATCTAGGGCCAGACTTCTTCGTGCCAGATAGTGAGTGTGTGACTAATAGAGTCAATAGTATAGCGACCAGTAGTTGTAGCTCGGGTATTAACTTTGTGATCTCTTTTCTGTTTGGTAAAGAGTTTTTATCTGCCTTTATCTTATCATTTGCATGTATTTACTTGTATGCAGATATGGCCATTCCCAACGTTTTTGACTTATACCAGGCTGAGGAGGAAGTAGAAGTTCCTCTGATTCGGCGGAAGTCATCCAGGAGACACAACGGCGAAACAAGCCAGGGACCTCTTGCCAAGAAGGGTCGAACAGAAGATCCTTCCAAGGACGTGCCAACTGGGCAAACTTCTGCTCAGCCTTCGGCTCCTGCTGAAAAGGAAGCTCCGCGTGCGACGACGACTCCTCAACCTACAGCTGCCAAGGAACAGACTCAGCGGGACGAAGCCCTCGAGGCCAAACTCTCGAACCGCGCCCTGCGAGCAGCCAAGGACCGCCTTGCACACATCGTGAGGTACGACCGTTGCAAGGAGGCGATGGCTGAGGCAGAGACTATGGGGGTTGACCAAATTCTGAACAGGGCCCTAAATGAAATGACCAGCGTAAGTGCTTCTTATCTCTTTGGCCTTAGTCTTTTACTCTTTGTAACAGACTCTAACTTTATCCTTTGTCCACAGGCTTTGCTGACTGCAACTGCCGCTCGTACCCGCGCCCAAGCCACCATCGACCAGACTCGGGCAAAGGCCATCGAGAGGAACCAGGTGAAAGCAGCCGAGGACCTTTCGGCTGCAGAGGCCAGGCATGCGAAGGAGTTGGAGGCGGTCACCCAACAGAGGGATGCTGCGGTGACAAAGCTATCGGAGGCTGAAGCTTCGAAGGCAGTTATGAGGAAGCAGAGGGAAGAATATCAGGAGTCCAGCCGAGTCCAATATCGAGAATGCAAGAGACTGGGCGAGGAGCTCAAGTCCAAGGACGAGGCCATCACTACTCTTGAGAGCCAAGTAGAGCAGCTGAAGCTTTCAAAGTACAAGAATGCGACGCTCCGGTGTTTTTATAACTTCTGGAAAAACAATCAAGGCGCCAACTTCGGTTATCTTTCAGAAGATGTTAGAAATGCTGAGCTGGCTCGCTGCACTGCTCAATTGGCTGAAGAGGAGGCAAGAGCAAGGATCCCTGCTTCCCCAAGCATCGCTGGCGCAGAGGAAGAAAGAGTTGCTGAGGATGCGACCAATCAGAATGCTGATAAAGACTCTCATGCTCCTAACGCCTCCTGAGCTTTTATTATTTTTTCTTTCTTTTTACTACACGACCCACGGGTCGTGATGTAAATACTATATCTTTTTTGAATTTGCTGCATGGGCAGCAAACTTTTCCTTTTATTTGAACAGTTACATCCAAGCAACGATGCTTGCGGTGTAAAAGATTGCTTTATAATGTTATAATATTTTCATCTACTATAACATCTGTCCGTATGACCGAACTTAGCATAGTACTTTGGCTTGATTTAACAAAATATAAATTTTGAAAAATACTCTAAGTACCTTAGCATGCTTTCGCTCATTTTGTTCATGTGTTTACATACCTCATGGTACGCTTTGCTATCGATGTGCCTTATATGCCCCCCAAGTGATTGAGGAGCTTTAGGTCCTTGGTCACTTGCCTTGACCATGACCTGTTCGAACATTCCTGCTCAGGTGAAAACATAATACTTTGTAATACAGCAAAACAACACACGTAATGAACAAATACTTGTAAAAATAAATTTACAAAGGTTGGCAAGAATGACTGGCTGTGCACACTCCCTTATAATCTCGTATTAAAAATGGACTAAACATGTCTTTACGAGTGATTCTAAAGTAGAATCTTACATATACGAGCGATTATCCATACAACGTGGCTAACCCTCTTTGCTAAATTTGTACAAAGAAAATTTTAATACAAGCCAGTCCTTTTAAAAAGGACTGTTCACTGATAATACTTACGTAGGTGTTCTCCATTCCAATAACGTGGAACGAGATCTCCGTTTAGGCGTGCAAGTTTGTAGGTGCCCGGATGAAGGACATCTTCAATCTGGTAAGGTCCTTCCCAATTAGGTCCGAGTACTCCAGCACTGGGGTCGCAGGTATTTAAGAAAACTCGTCGTAGCACCAAGTCACCGACATTGAATTTTCTTTCTTTAACTTTGGAGTTAAAGTACCGGGCGACTTTTTGCTGGTACGCAGCAACTCGGAGTTGGGCCTTTTCCCATATCTCGTCAATTGAGTCTAGGGACTCCATCATTAGTTGGTTGTTCTGGTCCTAGTCGTATGTTAGGCGTCGATGTAAGGGGGGATCAAACTCGACAGGTAACATAGCCTCATGTCCGTAAGTTAAGGAAAATGGGGTATGACCTGTCACTGTTCGATGAGACGTTCTATACGACCAGAGGACTTCAGGCAGCTGCTCTGGCCACGCTCCTTTAGCATCTTCAAGCCTCTTCTTCAGGGTGTCCTTAAGAGTTTTATTCACGGCCTCGACCTGCCCGTTTGCTTGGGGATGCGCAACTGATGAAAAGATTTTAATAACTCCATGCCTTTCGCAGAAGTCGGTGAATAAGTCGCTGTCAAATTGGGTTTCGTTGTCTGAAATGATCTTTCGGGGCAAACCATACCGGCAAACAATGTTCTTGATGACAAAGTCAAGAACTTTCTTGGTCGTTATGGTAGCGAGTGGCTCAGCTTCAGCCCATTTGGTGAAGTAATCAACTGCCACGACTGCGTACTTTACTCTGGCTTTCCCCATAGGCAGGGATCCAATCAAATCTATCCCCCATACCGCAAAAGGCCATTGACTTTGCATCTGTTTTAACTCGTTTGGGGCTGCTCGTGGAAACTTGGAGAACCTTTGACATTTATCGCATCTTCGGACAAACTCCATTGAGTCTTCGTTCATAGTTGGCCAGAAGTAGCCTTGCCTTAGAATTTTCTTTGCCAAACTCTGCCCCCCAGCATGATCCCCGCAGAAGCCTTCATGCACCTCTTTGATGAGTTCCTTAGCTTTTTCAGGTGTAACGCATCTGAGTAGTGGCATTGAATACCCTCTTTGGTACATAACACCATCGACCAGTATGTACCTGGCGGCCTGCCTTTGTAGAGTTCTGGTTTTGTTTCTATCTGTTGGTAGCACACCGTTCGTCAGATACTCCAAGTAAGGTGCCATCCATGTATCCTCCATTCGAATCTCCATATTGGTCTCAACCGCTTGTATGCTTGGCTCACTCAGTCTTTCTACTGGCACAATGTTCAAAGTGTCAGCATCCTTCGCGCTCGCGAGTTTGGCTAAGGCGTCTGCGTTTGAATTATGATCCCGCGGAATTTGCTGGAGGGTGTACTTCATGAATTGGGCTAGCAGGTCTTTTGTTTTATTCAAGTAGGCCACCATTTTTAAGCCTCGCGCTTGATATTCTCCTAGAACTTGGTTCACCACCAGCTGGGAATCACTGTAAATATCAAGTGTCTTTATGCTCATGTCTTTCGCCATTCTCAATCCAGCGAGGAGTGCTTCATATTCAACTTCATTGTTCGACGCGGTGAAGTCGAATCTAATAGCGCAGTGAAATCGATGCCCTTCCGGCGTTATCAATATCACTCCCGTTCCTGCGTGGGATTCGTTGGACGACCCATCCGTGAATAACTTCCACGAAGGAGCTTTCTCTTGAGGCTCAGGCGCACTAGGCGATTCGCACTGTTCGCTGTCTGGGAGTTCTGTGAACTCTGCAATAAGATCAGCCAAGATTTGTCCTTTTACTACTGTTCGCGGTGAATAAGTTATATCGACTGTCCATTTTAATAATCGCCCAGCCGCCTCCGGTTTTTGGAGGACTTGCCGTAGGGGCTGGTCAGTTAAAACTGTGATAGGATGGGCTTGGAAGTAAGGGCGCAACTTCCTAGAGCCCAGGATTAAGCAATATGCTAACCTCTCGATTGGTGGATATCTTAATTCTGGCCCGATCAGTCTCTTGCTAACATAGTAGACTGCTTTTTGTACGCCTTCTTCCTCTCGCACTAGTACCGCGCTAGCAGCAACTTCAGTAATCGCCAGGTAAATAAACAAAGTTTCTCCTTTGATTGGCTTTGATAATATGAGAGGCTGTGCCATATGAGCTTTCAAGGCCTGGAATACCTGCTCGTAGTCTCCTGTCCATTCAAACTTCTTATTTCCCCTAAGTAGATTGAAGAAAGGGACGCACTTGTCTGTTGACTTCGAAATAAATCTACTTAGGGCTGCGATTCTCCCGGTTAAAGTTTGTACATCTTTGATCCTTTCTGGAGATTTCATGTCGATTAGGGCTTTTATCTTGTCGGTGTTGGCCTCGATTCCTCTTGAATTTACAATGAACCTTGAAAACTTCCCTCATTCGACTCCGAACGAACATTTGAGGGGATTTAACTTCATCTGGTATTTGTTCAATACATCAAAACACTCTTGTAAATCCCTTACATGTCCTTCTGCCTTCTTAGACTTTACCAGCATGTCGTCCACGTACACCTCCATGTTTACTCCGATCAGCTCCTTAAACATGTGGTTGACTAGCCGTTGGTAAGTCGCACCTGCGTTTTTCAGTCCGAAGGGCATTACTTTATAACAGTATAAGCCTGTATCGGTCCGAAAGCTGGTGTGATCTTCGTCAGGGGGATGCATGCTAATCTGGTTGTAGCCCGAATATGCATCCATGAACGAGAGGATCTCGTGTCTTGCAGTAGCATCGACCAGCTGGTCGATTCTTGGGAGTGGGAAGCAGTCTTTTGGGCAGGCTTTATTGAGGTTCGTAAAATCCACGCAGGTTCGCCATTTGCCGTTAGGCTTGGGAACCAGCACTGGATTGGAGACCCACGATGGATAAAATGCCACCCTGATGAACCCATTCTCCTTTAATCTTTCAACTTTTTCTTTTAAGACTCTCGATCTATCCTTATCGAGCAGCCTTCTTTTTTGTTGCACGGGTGGAAAAGTCTTGTCTATATTCAGGACATGGCTGATAACTGCAGGGTCTATCCCAGCCATGTCTTTGTGTGACCAGGCAAACACCTCCTGGTTCTTCCGCAAAAATTCCACCAATGCGTGCTTCGTGGTTGGTTCTAGGTTTTTCCCGACCTTTACAACTCTGGTCGGGTCTTTTTCGTCGAGTTGGACCACTTCCAGGTCCTCGATGGGTCCAACGTTCAAAATCCCCAAAGCGAGGATCTAGATCTGTGTCCTCACTTTGGGAAACACCCTATTTGGTGACTCCATCATCGGATTGGGCTTGTGTATCAACTGTCATCTGCAACCTATCCGAGGTAGTGCTCTTTGGTGTTCCATTCTTTGCCTTTGTGATTGAGGCGTTGTAGCACTCTCTGGCTTCCCTCTGGTTCCCCAATACGTGTCCTACCTCTGCATCTGTCGGGAACTTCATGGCCAAGTGCCACATAGAGGTGATGGCCCGAAGATCAACCAGTATAGGCCTTCCAATGACGGCATTGTACGCCGAAGGACAATCGACTACTACAAAAGTAGCGAGTAATGTCCTGGTAGCAGGCGCTGTACCTGTCGTCACTGGTAGTCTGATCGATCCGGTGGGGGCGAGCCCTTCACCAGAGAAGCCGTATATTGTTTGGTTGCAGGGCTCCAGGTCCTTAACGGACAATTTCATGCGTTCCAGCGAAGACTTATACAGGATATTCACCGAACTTCCTGTATCGACCAGCACTCTCTTTACCATCATGTTGGCCATTTGGATATCCACGACCAGCGGATCGGAATGTGGGAACCGGACGTGTTGGGCATCGTCATCAGAGAAGGTTATTTCGCCTTCTTCTGACCGAGCCTTTTTTGGTGCGCGGTCCTCCACAGTTATCATTTCGATATCCTGGTCGTGGCGCAGGGTCCGAGCATATCGTTCCCTGGCCTTTCCGCTATTTCCCGCGAGGTGCGGGCCTCCACAAATGGTTAATAATGTGCCAGTCACGGGGGCAGGTTGTAAGGGTGGCGAGCGTTGGCACGTGGGCGCCTGCTCGTTGCTACCCGGAGCTTCTCGTTGGGAATTTCCCGAGGCCTGTACGTATCTTCTCAAGTGTCCTTGTCTAATAAGGAACTCGATTTCGTCTTTCAGCTGGTTGCATTCGTTAGTGTCATGTCCGTAGTCGTTATGATAACGACAGAACTTGGTAGTGTCTCTCTTCGAAATATCCTTTCGAATGGGGCCAGGTTTCTTATAAGGCACACTAGAACTTGTGGCCTGATAAACCTCTCCCCGAGACTCAACGAGGGCGGTGTAGTTAGTGAACTGAGGTTCATAACGGTTACCCTTGGCTCGTTTATTGTCAAAGGTGGAAGGCTCATTGTGCGGCCGTTTTCCATCATTCTTTCCATTGCCGTTGCCATTCCCGTTGCCTTTGCCGTTAGGTTTAGACCCATTGGCGGCTTTGGCGGGCTCGGCAGCCTTCTTATCCTTGCCTGAGGGCTTTCCATCGTCGGCAATGGCTTCCTCGAGCTTGATGTAACGATCAGCCCGATCCAAGAATTCCTGGGTAGTTCTAATTCCATCTTTGCGGAGACTCTTCCAGAGGGGGGAACGATGCTTAACTCCTGCGGTTATGACCATCATTTTTCCTTCGTCCCCCATTGTTTTCGCTCCAGCTGCTGCTCGCATAAAACGCTGGATGTAATCCTTCAGTGATTCTCCATCCTACTGGCGAATTTCAACCAGATGGTTTACTTCGGTCGGATGCACTCGACCTGCGTAGAACTGTCCGTAAAATTCTCTTACGAACATCTCCCAGGAAACTATGCTTGCACGAGGGAATTTAAAAAACCACTCCTGCGCGGCCTCAGAAAGTGTTGCAGGGAAGATCCTGCATCGAGCGTCTTCGGACACTTTCTGAATGTCCATTTGTATCTCAAACTTATTGACATGAGATACTGGGTCTCCGTACCCGTCAAAGTTTGGAAGCGTAGGCATTTTGAACTTGCTTGGAGTTTTTGCCATAGCTATCCTTTGGACGAAAGGAGTGCCTTTCCTCTTATCGTGGTCGATATAAGATGTCCTTCCCCCGACTAGATGTTGCACTTCCTGGTTGAGGGCATCTATCTGGGCCTGTACAGCGACAGGAATCGCTGTGGCCTCTGTTGCTGGGGGGACGTTCTCGCCATGCCGATTGCGGCGATCGTTGAGTACGTCTCTTCTCCGCTGCTCGCTTCCCTGAGCCAGTTGAAGACATTATTTTGCCTGGGCTGCCCCCCAGCATCCCGTCCATTGGGTTGGTCATCTTGAGGTATCTGGCTCCCGCCTCTACCTCTTTCTTCATTCCTCCGACCAGCATTTCCCTTGCCTGAGTCGGCCTCATTATACCCATGGCCATCTCTGAACCTCGATTGGCTATGGTGGGATCGACTGTTCCCTTGATTTCCATCCCTGGCTGAAACATCCCGAGCGTTAGAGGGCGACCTGTGCTGGTCGTTGTGTCTCCATGCATTATCATGCCGTGGGGGACCCCGGACCGCAGAACCTAACTCTGAGTTCCTCCTGTTACCAGGAGGATACTGACCTCTGTTCGGTAGGTTTGGCTCATCGCCCCTACGGCGTCTAGGACTGCGAGGCTGATGCTCGGTCCTATTCTGCCTCTGCTGTGGGGGATTACCACAACCAGCTTGGGATGGTGGCTGTGCCTCAGGGTCCAGTGGGACATCGTCATGAGGCACCTGAGGCTGCTCGGGCCTTTGCGGACTTGAGGGCTGGATTGGTGGGCTAGGATTAGGACCCCTTTGGGGTGGCCCATTTGTAGGGTGTTCAGGCTGCGAGGCAGGTGCAACCTGATTCCTAGCCAACTGTAAGGCTGCCTCGAGGGCTGCCATGGCTTCGCTCTGGCGACGGTCCATCTCCGCCTGCCTCTCATTTAACTCTGCGCGCTGCCGTTCAATCTCCTGCTGCTGTCGCGCCATGACTTCGGCAGCACTCTCCTGACTGGCCCTCAGATTGGCCAGCTCTTCATGCAACGCTCCCAAAGTACTTTTCAGCGTCGCATCATCCATTTCTTCGTCCTCAAAGTCTAAATGTGGCTCATCCTCAGCCACGCTTGCAGGAGGAGGAGGAGGTGGCGGGTTTGACGGTGCAACGGTGGCCGCCTGTCCAGTTTTCTTTGCAGCTTTTGCCATTGGTTTTTTCAACGGTGATATATCAAGCTCTCAATGAAAGCACCAGAATGTTGACCCAGATTTTGGTCAACTGACACGGAGTCAGAATATGCTTGATGTGAATGAATGCATTGAAAAGAACGTAATGACAAAAATAATAAGAATACGATATTTTATAGTGGTTCGGCCCCAGGATCTGGTAATAACCTACGTCCACTTAGATTGTTATTGATGTGAGAATCAAATGGGTGATCAAAGAACTAGGGTTCAATGAGTTTCACTGGCCTCTGAAGAACAATACAATATCTTAGATAGAATTACTCTAGTCACAAATAATTCCAAAGCCAAAAGTCCCTTCCTTGAGCCATCTTTTTCTATTTATAGGCTCAAGGGGGATTACATGAGATTGTTACAGATATTCTCTCCTGAATAATTGGATACCCAGGAGATTGTGTGAGTTAATTTCAGGATTTACAAAGATCTTTATTGTAACATTATGTTGTATGCGGAACCATCGACCAGACTGGTCGTAGGAAAGACTGGGCCGCCTCCTGCCTATAATGTACCGTCTGGTCGATACACTAGCAGAGTTCCTCCAGATGTCAGCCACGTGTCCAGGGATCACTTGCCACATCATTAATGCCAATTTTTTGAACAACAGCCATTAAATGCCTATTTTGTTGTAGTGCAATCAAAATATGATGGTGCCTAATAGCAATGGTGATCTTATTAAAATGATGATATTATGCAAAGTAATTATAGATATATCGACACTAACTAAAGCTCAATTAATCCAAAAAATTAATATTTTTTCCTTTAAATGAAATCTATATCATTTACTAATAATACAATTTTTCGTGAAGAATCTTAGTTATACCTAAAATCACATGTAGTCAATACCAAATTATGTATATATATATATATAAATTTGTATCTAATGTTTTTAACAACTAATTTCATAATGATGAACAGTGAATAATCAAATCCAATTTTTCTCATTATTTTTCGTATTTGTAATTACAAAAAAAAATTATTTTATTGTTATGCATGTATATATATATAAAAAGTTTATATTTTTTTTCTGGACAATCTGTTTTGTTTTTGTCTGGATTTTGTATTTTGATAAATTATTTTTTAGACTTTATGTTTTGTAAAATAGTTCAAATAGAACACTAAACTCGATTTCGGTCAAAATTTTCTCAACTTAAATCACAAATAAATCACCAAACTAACAATTCAGAACAAAAATAAAATTATTCTGCTTAAAAAAATATATTATTATATTCAATTTTTTCTTTATCAAATTAAGTACATAGTTCTATTTGAATTTTTTTATAAAAAATAAACTCTAAAAATAAATTTTTTAAAATAAACAGTCCAATCATATAATAAAAAAAATCACAGTTAAAAGAAATTATAAACTCATATATATATATATATATATATAACATGTTTATGTTTTAGTACTTAAAATAATAATATTAGGAGTATGGAGTTTGAAAAAACACAACAAAAAGAGAGATAGATGATTAGGTAAGTGTGATATGAGTAGCACTGTAGACACAGAACCCTAATGTCATCCAACCTGAAAAAGAAGCTCTGCTCTCTCTCTCTTTCTCTATCTCTATCTCTATCTCCATCTCTCTCTGTCTATATATATATATATATATATATATACAGAACCAAGAAATATATGCTTACACACGCACGCATAAATCTCCACACACTCAACTTTAGCATTAAATACACACCTTCCTACTTCAATTAAAACATCTCCCACCGCCACAAATTAATAATAATTATTATTATTAAAAGTAAAAAAAATAAAATCATTATATTAAATCTTCCACAAAATTAATAATAATAATAATAAAAACACAGTCTTTGTCAGTTTCAAACGTAGGCCCCCACATCATAGTACCACCTCTCTCTCTCTCTCTCCCTTCCATACTCTTATTCACACCATTATTAATCGAATAGAATCGAACACTTATATAGGTCTGGTCTGCTGGTTTCCTTTGGCCACCATCTATATCTTTCTCAAACCCCACTTACTACTACTTTCTTTCTGTAACTTATACTCATCATCGTCATCGATCATGCTGGCCATGGAAGAAGTTCTACGAGAGCTGAATGGAGAAGGCATAAACGACCAAGGTTTGCCCCCTGGCTTTCGCTTCCACCCAACTGATGAAGAGCTCATCACTTTCTACTTGGCTTCCAAAGTCTTCAATGGCACCTTCTGTGGTGTCGACATTGCTGAGGTTGATCTCAACAGATGCGAGCCTTGGGAGCTCCCAGGTTAAGTTTCTCTCATCTCATCTCTCTCACCACTTTAATTATTCTACTTTAACACGTATATTTACATTTAGCCATATCTGACGATGACTCAAATTCCATGGTGAAAAGAGAAAAAGAAAAAGAAAAAAAGTCCCTACTTTCTACTCATGAGACAGCCCAAAACTAGGTCTTTACTATCAATCATTAGCTAATGGGAAGTGACAGAAATTAAGGGCTCAATGTAATTCATCTAAAAGAAAAGAAAGAAAGAAAAAAACACCCTACTTTATAAACATGAGAGGCCAAAACTAGTTCTTTACTAAAAATCCAACTTGATAATCCTTAAATTTGACTTTATATATGTATATTTATTTAGAGTTGAGCTAGTTTTTGGTCAAATATATTAGAACTTTTGATTTTTAGAGTTCATATATAAGCTTATAGTAGACATTTATATTCCCAAATCTAACTGCATATCTTTTTAACATCTTTCGACTTGGAACCATTTAATGCTACGATAGAGATTTCGATAATATGAGAAATTTTTTAAATCTGATGACGATGATGATGAAGTTAACTAATTATTCTGACAAATTTCAATCATTTAATAAATGCGTTATTAATTGTATTTATTATATATTTAAAAATGTTTTTTTTTTCCATGCATGCAGACGTGGCTAAGATGGGAGAGAAAGAGTGGTACTTTTTCAGTCTGAGGGACAGAAAATACCCAACAGGGTTGAGAACCAACAGAGCCACCGGAGCTGGGTACTGGAAGGCCACCGGAAAAGACAGAGAGGTTTACAGTGCCTCCAATGGAGCTTTGCTTGGGATGAAGAAGACCCTTGTCTTCTACAAGGGCCGTGCCCCACGCGGCGAGAAGACCAAGTGGGTCATGCACGAGTACCGCCTCGACGGTGAATTTTCCTCTCGTCACACGTGCAAGGTAACATGCATACATACACATGTTTATGGCCCCCCTCCTTCCTTCGTTCCTCCTCACACGTGCGACGTGAACTTCAAGTTATCAATGTATATACATATATATATATAGTTGTGTTTAATTTGTCGTTTTCTGGGTTGACTTATTTTAATGAATTGGTACTGTAGTGGTGATGGTGGTGGTGCATGCCGATGGACTAGACTATTTTCACTTTGATTATTAACCTTGCTCTTGCTGGGGGTAGTTTTTTTTTTTTTTTGATGTGATTGGATTAGATGGATAGATTTAACAAGCCCTTGTCAAATCAATTTAATAATATTCATTGCCTTTCTTTTTTATATAATATAGTTTTGGATTCTCTTTCATTTTGTGAAAAATTTGGATTAAGTTTCATCCACAACTGTATTAATAAATAACCTTAATATAACTGGGGTGAAATTGAAAAATGCAGGAGGAATGGGTTATATGCAGAATATATCACAAAACCGGTGAGAAGAAAAATCCAATCTTTCAAGGACGACAGTGTCGTTTGCCTGCGCTGCTAGAAGTCCAAACCCAAAGCACTCCAACTCCAACTCCAACTCCAACTCCAACTCCAATGAATGCATTATTGTTAGAAGAATTTGAATACCAAACTCAAAACCCAGTGCAAAACATCCCGAACCAAAGCCAAAATCGAAATCGAAACCCTTTTCTGAATAGTAGTAGCAGCAGTAATGATGACTTGAAAAGCCTCATTACTAATAACCCAGTTGTTTCCCAATCCCACCTCTTCCCAATACATGGTATATCCACTAGTAGTAGTAGTAGTTGTTGTGCTACCGCTACTACCGTAGCCACAACAAACAAAAACCCATCAACATCATCATCATCATCTATGCTGTTCATGTCCCTCCTCTCACATCAAGATTGCACTTGGAATAATAAGCAGCAATGTCAAGAACAACAATTAACTGTTCCCAAACAGTGCAAGACAGAGACCAACTTTTCCCATTTCCAAGCACCACCACAACCACTACCTTCCTCCTCCTCTGGTCCTCCTGATAATGACAACTATAACGATTACTTTCACCCTAATAATTATAATCATAATAACAATAATAATGCCTTGCTTTTTGAGAGCGATGATTATGGGGTGTTGGGGTTCCCCTCTTCATCGAATGCTGCTCCTCCTACTCATCTCCATGATATGTCCACTTCAGCAGTAGCCAACTTCAACAGGGCCGGCTTTCAGTTTCAGACTCTGTTATCAGATCCTCTCACCAAACTCGCTGGAGGAGAATCTTGGACACCTTTCGATGCTTATTAACTTTTTTCACTGTATTCTTATGTATACGTTAAATTTATGTATAAGTTACATTGCTGAATCGAACCATATATTCCAATGCTTTTTTTTAGCTAAGTGGGAGAGTATAACAACACTAACCTTATTATTATTATTATTATTATTTTGATTGAACTAAACTTATTATTATTGTTGTTATTCAAAAAATATATAAGATGAAGAAGAATCACGGGTAGCTACCTCTGACAGATATTTACATCTGATATAAGCAAAGGCAATCATAAAAAAAGAAAAACCTTTACAACCATGTAAAGACAGAAAAGAAAAAGAGCTAGGTACGATATGCAAAAATCAGGCTGTGGATTCCCTTCAATCTTCCATCAAAACTAATCGTTTTCTGCGCTAATAATAATATATATATATATAAATAGATTCATATTTTTAACGTTTCTTTCTGCTCTTCTGAACTGTGTACATTCCTAGCAATACATGATTCCAAAGCAAAAACTTATCAGCTAAGAATAATATACGGACACACTCTGGTTAGTCAGGCAGGCTCAACCTTTGTCTTCAATTTCAGAGCCCACTAAGAAAAAAACATATGCCTACAACCTGATGATCAATCTTCATTTTATTTATATATATATAAATATTTATACTCAGTCCCTCTTAAACTTGGCTGGATTTGATGAGTAGTTTTCCAAAGTGGCCATGCATGACAAGCAAAACAAAACAGAGCCACATGCATAGTCCTCTGTTTCCAGCATCGCTACTTGTCAGCAGCATCGCCGGTTTAAGCTCTAAAGATGACCCTACTACTAATATTTAGCAGAACAACAATAGTGACTAATCGTACCCAATCACTGCTCTACACACTAGACTATCACACAAAAGGATAGATTTAGATTTCCCAAAAATCTCTTGAAAATGAGAAGAATATTTGCGCCGAATTCCCCCACTTACGCAGCATACATACACCCCTTTTCGACTTTCAATTTTCTTACTTTACTGAAAAGACTGGAAATTTATCACTGTGCACATAAGGCAAGCATATCTGCTTCCTGCATTTTAATACTAATAATAATAAGCGCAACCAGCAATGGACAATGATTGTTGTTTAGCAATCCAAGTGAAGTGAATCAAGGTTATATTCATTGAGACAATATTATTTATTTATAAGACAAAAAAGAAAAAAAGTATCTTCAGAAATTTCCTGGTCAGTATTCCTTGAGAAAAACAAGTACAACCATTCAAATCTTCAATGAACATCAAATTGAGCAATTTGAGACCACAGAGGCTTATTACATGCTAAAATTTAAGAGCAAAGGCCCTACATCCATAATGAATTTAGTCAAGATGGTCCTGCATTAAAGAAGAGAAAAATCATGAGATTGGAAATTAAACAAACAAAACAAAATGGACATATTTCATAATCAGGGTGCATGACCAAGAAAACAACATCAACTCTGTTTCCAAATAGATTGATTTGATAAAAGACATATCAGAGGAAAAGTAAAGATAGGCCTGCCAAGTAATAATAAGCTAATAACCAAAAGAACCATATGATAAAATTGGAAATAATATTGGAGAAATAATAGAACTTATATGAAAGCCCACCACATTCAAAAAGATTTGGCTGAAGTAACATTAAACTAATCTCGGAAAGATTTGGCTGAAGAGGCATTGAAGATTTGGTATACATAATCAAGAATCCCATTACTCGGTAGGCAAGCTAGTTGGTTCTGTCATCTTAAAGCAAATTGATTCTGGGGTTAGTAAGTAACAAGCTTCTAGTTAGAGATTCAAGCAATGTCCGGAATGGAATACAAGTGTAAGTGGCTAATGTTCAAAAGAGATTGGCTGAAGTAGCATTGAGCTAATCTGAGATCAAATAGAATTCCTAGAAAAGGTACACCTCTCAAATGAGTGGTATAATTATCAAGAATCCAATTACTCGTTAAGGAAGCTGGTTGGTTAAGAGGCTATCTTAAAGCAAATTGACACTTGGTTTAGTATGTAGTAAGCTTATAATTAGACATTTAAAAAAAAATAAGCTTGTAATTTGAGATTCAAACAATGCCCAGAATGGCTAATTTGGTGTGTAGATAAACCAAAATACGAAGCTAGGCACACCAGACAGTGTGGAGGATCCAAAACCAGGAGGAGAAAAAACAACAGATGTAGAAGCACTTTGCCTCAATTAATATTCCTTGCTTAAAAGGGTGGTTGTATCTGTGAGTCATATAGCTAAAGACATAGTTATAAACCTCAAAGGAGAAATCTTGATCATATATGATGTTATCTACTCCAACATGACCAACCAAGGACCCATTCATGATTAGACCGCATACTTACTTATAAAACTCTTCGCGATTTCAAATTAGCACTAACAAATCAATCAAATTCAAATAAAAATAGAGTAATTATCTCAATTGGATGAATACAGAAAAATCCCTAATCCTGATCCTGATCCTGATCATGGAAAATAAAAACAAATTAAAGAAAGAGAAATATACATACCCATAATCGAAATCCCAGAGGCATCTATTTGATTGGTTTGGGGTTGTTCTTGGAGTAGTAGACATAATCGGGCGGCGAGTAGACGAGAGCAGCGATCATGGCGCCAGGCAAAACGGCGTACTTAGATACCAAGGCCAGCTTTCTTATCAGTGGTTCTCCCTTCAGAAACGCCATCTCTTTGATTCACTCTTTGACTCTTCTCCAAACCCTTCCTTCTTCGTCTTCGTCTTCGTCTTCTTCTTCGCTTTGATTTTAGATGTCACTGCTGAACGACGGCGTGCATTTCAGAACCCCAGCAGCGCAGTTGCGAAAGTGGGCTTTTGTATTGGGCTCGGTATCCCATTACAAATGGGCCCATTTCATCATCTCCCCTTGTTGATGGGCCTCGGACCATGATACATGACTCTTCTATTATTAGTCTTCATTCAAATCAAAACAGTCTTTTTCTTCCTAAAAGTGTAATTTTCTCCCAAAATAAATGGGACGGGTAACATGATGGGTTTAATTATTTTATGAATTATAATTAATTATTTTATACAGGTGTTATTGTTTTATTTGATAAATATGGTAGTATAAATGTTGAATCTCCCATTACCATCTCTATTTTATTCATGCATAGATAGACCCAAAGCATAACCCTAGTGTATCAACAATAGAAGTTTCTCACACTTAAAATAGAAGCTTGGATGGGTTCAAACCCCTAATGCCCACACCTATCTTATAGAAAGGGGATGTGTTATACTATTACACCAAACTTTTTTATACATATATATATATATATATATGGGTTTAATAGTGATTTTGGAATTTGGAGTAGGATCTACTAAACAAGAACCAAGTATTAAGTGAAACTCTCTATGTGGTGGAGTTAGTAATTAAGAGTGTTGATCGGTTGGTTTGGGTGAGTTGGGCGAATTTTCAATCCGTCCGTACTTATATTTTTGGTTGGCACTTGCCAATTCATAACCTCTCCAATAAAAAAAGAATTGGACCGCATCTCGACTATTAATTTGGGCAGGTTGCTGAAACTTTTCTTTTCTTAAACAAAAATGATTTTGCACTAAATTTTTTAATTATTTTCTCTATTTTTTATTTAAACTATTGTTACTTTAAAATTTAGGGTTTTTTTTATAAAAGAAAATTTCAATTTATATAATTAATAATTATATAAACTTATATATATAAGTTAAACAAATTCTTAATTTAATAACCCCATTAGTAACTAAATGCGGCTCTTAACCAAATCATATTTTTTTTGTGTTCTCTTTTTTAACATTGATCACATGATACACTTAATCAAAATTAGTATCATTACTTATAGATAAATTGGTGAAAATGATATTTTTTAAGTGATTTTTTACTCTGCTCTACTTTTTATCATTTTTTTCAAAATGACATTTGTTTAAAATTCGACCAATTGTATATATTTTTCGATCAACTATCTAAAATTTTCGATCAACTGTTTGAATTTTTCAACCACTTTTTAAATTTTCGACTAACTTTCTAAGTTACGAGAGATCATTTTTGCATAAAATTATTAAAATTAGACTAGAGTAAAAATATCTTAAACCCACTTATGGTACTCAGT
The DNA here is from genome assembly GCF_963169125.1 of Humulus lupulus. NCBI lineage: Eukaryota > Viridiplantae > Streptophyta > Magnoliopsida > Rosales > Cannabaceae > Humulus > Humulus lupulus. The sequence goes on from NC_084802.1 coordinate 184,840,793, forward strand.
TATGTGTCCAGCAAAGAAAATAAAGTAAACTTTGCCACATGACAACTCATGTACGGAGCTAATGGTCAACATAACATACATTTTGACCGGTTGATGTTCCATTGATTTTTTATTGTGTTGTGTTACTAACATCTCCAAATAGTTTATTATAGATAACTTTATATTTTAACTTCTAATAAAGATCTCTTAGATATGGCTATATAGTTCGACTAAAGGGTTGAAATTTATTGTGATGATTTAATACTTGACAAAATATGTGCTCTAACTAATTATAGACATGTGTCTTATTATAATTAATTAAAAGTAAATTAAATTTAAAAAAAAAACTAAAATTAAACCATAACAATTGCAATAAATTGAAAATGTGTGATGGTTAGTTATAGATATATAGTTAGTGTTGACATGAACTATGAATATACATTTATTTTGGATGGATCCACTAGATATTTTGAATCAAATTTATAGGTTCAAATGCTGTATATTTATTTATTTTTGATTTTGTAGTAATCATAATTTGTAGGTACGTATGAATAGCATTCAATCGTTGAGAAAGAAGAATCAAAGGGTCAAAAATGGAAAATGATCCAACCAAAATGATTGAAGCTAGACTGTTATCTTATGTTCTTCTGGACCACTTGAAAACATATTATCAAACGAATAGGTCCACTTTTATGGAATTATCAATCTGTCTGTACTAGACTACATTGGTTTTTTAAAACTTTATATAGTTACCATAGCGTTATTAAGTATCGTTATAATACACACACCAGAAGAAAAGATATCATATCAGAAATGAACGAGTGAGTGAGTGAGCTAGAGAAGTTACAACTCGGTTAGAAACTGGGTTTGACAGCGAGTTAAATAAGGTCACTGTTGTTGTTTTGAATGGTGGTTGGCTTGGTCCTTAGCAAGAGCTCCTTACACGCCTCTCTCTCTCCTTGACCAAGAAGCTGAACTTTCTATATCTCTCTCTTTTCTTTGTACTAAAAGAATAAAAAAAAAAAGATTTTTTTCTTCTTTTATTTTAATAAAAAATATTGTTTGAAAGAAAGATCAAGTGTGGCCCAACCTCCTCAAAGCTAATAACCCTTTTGAGTTCCAATTCTGGGTGCTTATAATTTGTAACATATAAAGCATTATCTGACACCCCTTTTGGCTTTGGCTCTCAAAATCAAGCACAAATCGATCTGGGTTATTGGGTATGTTATTGTTGTTGTTATGTATAGTTTATATTGTTCGTTGGTTCCTATGTATGGACTTTGGAACCCATTTGGCAGCTGCATGGTATATGAACAAGTAGTAGTGTTTCTTTCTTCTTCTTTTGTTAATGTGATATTGTTTTGTGCTACTTCTGTTACAGGTTAGATTAATAGGATTTTGAGGAACTTGACTTGTATATCAGTTGAAAAAGATGAAAGGAGCTGCCCTTGTGGCTATTGCTGCTACAATTGGTAACTTTCTCCAAGGCTGGGATAATGCTACAATTGCTGGTACTTTCTTCTCAAGTCTTTTAAGTTAATCATCTTAAATCTCGTCTTGTTGACTTATATTTTGAGGTGTATATAGTGAAACCCAAGAACGGTAATCTCCCACCATTGAAACTTTATACACTCACTCAATCTCACACTTTGTTTTTTTTTTTTTTGCTCACTAGGACACTTCTAATACTAGAATATGTTTTTTTAGATGGTGTAGATATTGAATGAGAAGTGTTGTTTATTTAGAGCTTGATTTTTCTTTTTTCTTTGAAGGGGCTATTGTTTACATAAAGAAGGATCTGGCTTTGGAAACAACTGTGGAAGGCTTAGTTGTGGCCATGTCACTCATTGGAGCAACAGCCATTACAACATGCTCTGGAGCTATATCAGATTGGCTTGGCCGAAGGCCAATGTTGATTGCCTCATCTATTCTCTACTTCATAAGTAGTTTGGTGATGTTGTGGTCTCCCAATGTGACTGTCCTATGCATAGGAAGGCTTTTAGATGGTTTTGGAATTGGTCTAGCTGTTACTCTTGTTCCTATCTACATATCTGAGACCGCTCCTTCAGAAATAAGGGGATTGCTAAACACTCTTCCACAGTTCACCGGTTCAGGCGGCATGTTTCTATCTTACTGTATGATTTTTGGAATGTCACTGTTGGACTCACCTAGCTGGAGGTTGATGCTCGGAGTTCTATCCATTCCCTCTCTTATTTACATTGTTTTTACCATCTTTTACTTGCCTGAGTCTCCTCGGTGGCTTGTGAGTAAAGGCAAGATGATCGAGGCGAAAAAAGTTCTTCAGCAATTACGCGGGGTGGATGACGTTTCAGGTTTGTTTCTTACTGATATTCTTCTATAAAACCATGGAATTATTGGGTGTTACAAATCACAAAAATGTTTTTTGAAATGTTAATACCAAAGTCTGACAAAGAATAAGTTGAATGATATAACAACATTGTTTGTTCTTAGACCTCTGTCATTTTTCATTTGATTGTGTAAATAAATCATATCAAACCTGCTGAAAAGTAATTGAACCACAGGGGAGATGGCTTTACTGGTAGAAGGTCTGGGAATTGGAGGTGAAACTTCTATAGAGGAGTACATTATAGGCCCTGCCTATGAACTTCAAGATGGCCAAGAAGATAGTGAGAAAGACAGAATCAGGTTGTATGGACCAGACAAGGGTCTTTCCTGGGTTGCCAAACCTGTAGAAGGACAGAGTTCTCTTGGTCTTGTCTCTCGCCATGGAAGCCTGGCAAACCAAAGCATGTCTCTAATGGACCCTCTAGTGACTCTATTTGGTAGCGTCCATGAAAAGCTCCCTGAGACAGGCAGTACGAGAAGTATGCTCTTTCCAAATTTCGGCAGCATGTATAGCACAGCCGATACTCGGGTTAAGCATGACCATTGGGATGAGGAGAGCTTGCAAGGACAAGGTGAGGATTACATGTCAGACGCTGCAGACGCAGACTCAGATGACAATCTGCACAGTCCCTTGATTTCGCGTCAGACCACAAGCATGGAAAAGGAGATGGTACATCCTGCTTCCCACGGAAGTAGTTTGAGCATGAGAGGCCATAGCACGCTTGTGGAGGGGGGAGGGGAGACGGTCGGCAATACAGGTATTGGTGGCGGCTGGCAGTTGGCATGGAAATGGTCGGAGAAAGAAGGTGAGGACGGAAAGAAGGAAGGAGGATTCAAAAGGATTTATCTCCATGAGGGAGTCCCTGTTTCTCGACGTGGATCTCTTGTTTCACTTCCTGGTGCTGATATTCCTGCAGAAGACGAGGTAATCCAGGCTGCTGCGCTTGTAAGCCAGCCTGCTCTTTATTCAAAGGAGCTCATGGATAAGTACAATGTTGGACCTGCAATGGTTCACCCATCCGAAACTGCTTCAAAAGGGCCTGTTTGGGCTGCTCTTCTTGAACCCGGGGTTAAGCATGCATTAATTGTTGGAGTAGGAATTCAAATCCTTCAACAGGTACTATAACTTTGTCACGATACATTTTGTGTTACTTCTGAAGTTGTTCTTGTTTGAGAATCTCTAATAATTCTTTGATTGTCTATGCAGTTTTCTGGAATAAATGGGGTTCTGTACTACACTCCTCAAATTTTGGAAGAGGCAGGTGTTGAAGTTCTTCTTTCGAACATGGGACTTGGTACAGAGTCTGCTTCATTTCTCATAAGTGCATTCACAACCTTGTTGATGCTTCCTTGTATAGGTGTAGCCATGAGGCTTATGGACATCTCTGGTCGGAGGTTGAAACCAAGCAAACTCTCACATGTTACTTACAACATAATCTCACCATCTTAATCTTATGTACTTACTAAACAATGTAGTTTTGACTGATGAACTCCATATTGCAGGCGGCTGCTGCTGGTCACAATCCCAGTGCTCATAGTGTCATTGACAATTCTAGTAATCGGGAATTTAGTAAGTTTGGGGACCATTGTTCATGCAGTAATCTCAACAGTCTGTGTTGTGGTATACTTTTGTTGCTTCGTGATGGCGTATGGACCGATACCAAACATCCTTTGCTCAGAGATCTTCCCAACTAGAGTTCGTGGCCTCTGCATTGCCATCTGCGCGCTGGCGTTCTGGATAGGCGACATTATCGTCACCTACTCACTGCCTGTGCTGCTGACTTCAATAGGGTTGGCCGGCATCTTTGGAATCTTTGCTGTGGTGTGCCTCGTCTCTTGGATTTTTGTCTTCTTAAAGGTTCCTGAAACGAAAGGCATGCCTCTTGAGGTCATTACTGAGTTCTTTTCTGTTGGTGCAAGACAAGCTGCTGAGGCAAAGAGTGACTGAATGAGCCATTGGAAGCACTCGACATTCCTTTCTTTCCAAGAGATTTCTAGAAGGCCAACTAAACATTTCTATTTTTCTCCCTTCAATTTTGAATTAGTGTATAATTAAAAACAAATTATTCGAAGATTCATCTTATTTAAAAATAAAAAGTAAAAAGCATCCTATTTTTATTTTTCGAATTCACCTCAATGGGAGCATCATAGTGCTACAGAGTGTTCTTGCCCCCCCACCCCACCACATGCCTTAATTTTGTTTACAAGCCTGATCTCACAAAATCAAGTATTAGTAACAACAACACAGTTACAGCATGATTCGAATTCAAACAAGTGTCCACAAAAATATATATATATATATATATATATAAATAAGAAATCAACACTGGTATACCAATTGAATGGATCTACAGTCAAAATGAAATGTGATATTATTATTACAACAAGGCTGGTCTTTGAAGAAGAAAAAAACAAGGAAATGTTCTGGGGGAAGCACAGCTGCAAGATGTACATGGTAAAGTCTCAAATATGAACTACGACATCCTATTTACAATCTACCCTTGACATATTTGGACCCGCCTTATAAAGATCAAAATTGATAGATCATTGTAGAGAAAATTAACAAGTGATGAAGATAGCAGTATCGCCAGAAAAAAAGATGCAACAATCATGGTTTTTGCATTTCTTCTGAAGATGGCGAAAACCCAGATGAATTTGAGGGCCGTTCTGGCGAGTTAGCCTTGGAGTTGCCTGTATGTTCATTCGAGGAGCTTTCCTCTCCACGTTCCGGTGACTTTGGATGTGACTTGAATGCTCTCTCAAAATCTTTAGCATTGCTAGAGTCGATTGTTAATTTGTTCAGTTTTTGTTCCTAACATGAAAAGGAAACAGATGTTCAGCCATTTCATGACCAAATTTTAATCGAAGTACTGTAAGCTTTGTCCGAGGGAAATTTGACATTCTATGTATTCAAATACCCACAATTAAATAAACATATGCCAAACAAGAAAAATATGCCTTTGAAAAAAAAGAACAAAATTGCCCCTTCCATTTAAAGCCCTCCCTTCTCTCAAAGCAGCTCTCTACCCACGACCATTAAGAAAAAACCATGGCCATTGACACCATCATTGAAGCACCATTTTTTTGTTTGTTTTAGTGATTAAAAATTTAATCCAAAACTTAAAACGAAGAAAATATTCACTTACGACACTAATTCATAGATTTTGAATAATTTTATACAAGATATTTTTTGTTTTGTTTGCGATTATTTTAAGATCTAGAAATCTGAAAATTGCATAATTTCACGCAAAAACGATGCTAAATTAATGGTCCCATAAAAACTTGTTATTTTTGGCTCAAAACAATGCTACATTGTTGATTTGCAATGGTCCATGAAAACATATTTTATAAGCCAAAAATGTTATGGTTTAAGATGGTCTCATGAAAACCTGTTTATTTAGGCCAAAAACGATGCCAAATGATGATTTGCGTTGGTCACACGAAAACTTGTTATTTTAGCCCAAAAATAATGCTAAATCGATAGTCGTGTGAAAAATTCATTTCAGCGACAAAAAAATACTAAAACAATGGTTTGCAATACTATTTCAGTTTGTTTGCGATGTTGTTTCAATGGTTTTGCATAAAAATTGATAAAAACTTTAGTGAAGCATAATTTTTCACTCAGTTCTTGGTTTGATTTAAGAAATACCAAATTAAAAAAAAAAATCACTTCAAACTGGTAGCCAAGGAAAAAATTATGCCTCACCAAGAGACCATCGCCAACCATCATTTTGGCATCAATTTTGGCCTCTAAAATCAATTTCCCAAGGGACCATCATCGCCAACCATCAATTTGGAATCGTTTTGGCAATGTTTTTGGCCTAAAAAAAACCAAATTTCCATATGGCCACTGCAATCCATCAATTTAGCATCGTTTTGGTAACCATTTTGCCCTAAAAAAATAAGTTTTCATGAGACCTTCGCAAACCATCAATTTAGCATCGTTTTGCTTGACATATTTCCATATCTGAAAAGAAACGCAAACAAAACCGAAAATTCTTGTATAGAAGTGTTCAAAATCCATAAATTAGTGCCTTAAAGTGAATATTTTATTTGTTTTAAGTTTTGGATCGGATTTTCAATGATTATAACATAAAAATGGTGCTTCAATAATGGTGTCAACGGCCATGGTTTTTTTTTCTTCTAATGGACATGGGTAGAGGAAGAAGAAAGGAGGGAGAGAGAAGGATAAAGGAGAGGTGAAGGAGAAAGATAAAGACGATTTGAGAGAGAGGTCATTGAATGTAAGGGGCAATTTTGTGGCATATTTTGCCTGTATTTTTTAATTTTGGCATATTCATTTAATTGTGGGTATTTGGATGCATAGAATGTCAAATTTCCCTTGTCCAATCCCACTAGTTTGTTTTCATGAATAATTTTTGTCACAATCCTAAAACTCCACTTGTAAATTTTCAACTTCCTAAACACAATTTCTTTGAGATGCTTGTTAAGACAGCATTTATATCTAAACAGGTGTAAACATACTAATCAAACTACAGGTGAGATGATTATACTTACACCATGCAGTGCTTCAAGCTTTCTCTGCAGCGCCTCATGCTCAGCTTGAATACGAAATGGAACACCATGCTTTTGCCTCACATTGTTTTGTGCTATATCTTCATCAATGTCACTGGCAGTGGTTGCAAAAGGATGATTAGAGGGAATCCACCGAACCGTATCAGGGTCAACATCAGGAGGTATTGAATCGCCTTCTTTGAGGAAAATCGTTGGTCTCTTCCACTGGTATGCCCGAGACCTCCTCCTCTGATGAACTGATTGTTGCTCTTCTGTAAGGGTAACTGGGGCTAAGCGGTATACTTTTCCACACATCTCCACTGTTGAATTGCCCTTGCCCACTTTCACCATTGGATTATTGAAAGGGTCATCATACTTGAGAGGCCTTGTTCTGTTTTGACAAAAAGAAGCATTAACAAGGAGACAGTTGTAAAAATGACTAATGAAAAAAAAAATTATTAGTAAACCATAAATTTGTACTGTCCACTATCAAGCGATTACAAATTTACACTGATTTATTAGTAAACTAGCTATTCAAAATATATATATTTACAAAATAACTTTCACTAATCGACTATAAATTTACACTAATCGACTATCAAGAGATTATAAATTTACATCGAGCGATCATTCAGACTATGAATCAACCATAAATTTACACTAACCAGCTATCAAGCCATTATAAATTTACACTGAACGACCATACGAATGAGGTTATTTTGCTAATTTTTAACTTTCACCTTGTCATTTTAGCCAATATCTCATTAACAAGAGAAAAAACAAACTTGTATCATTGAGCACATGATATTATGACTTTTGATTCTACTTGGGTTTTACATAAAAAGAGAAAGAAAAAAAAAAACATATTAGGACTGAATAAGGTATCAAGGATTGGAATCATACATGCCTCTTCTATCAGACCTCAGCTGGCCACGTCTGACAAGATCAGCTACAGAACCAGGATGATGATTCTCTCTTGATCTCTTAGCCATAAAGATTTTCACAGCCAAAACCAAAAATGCAGTAGCAACAAAAAACCCAATCGCAAAACTGGATCCCACTACTTGTTGTCTCATCTACACATAAACCCCAAAGCACAAAACTTTCACAGCAATGACAACATTAAAAAGAAGTCTAAATTCAAAAAGAAAAAAGAAAAAACACAAACTTTGTTACCGCATAAATAACTGGAGGGAAGGCACTGAGAGCACCTTGCAATTTGGCAACGGAATTGGTCAGAGTGTTCTTCACCACCTCATCTCGGGGAGCACCGCCAGAGCTGGCCGAGCCATCAATGGCTCTCAATACAAACTTGGGAGAGGAAGATGGATGTGGGTTCCAGCTGATTCGAGCATTCCTTGAGCCAAATTCAGGTCTGAGCACCACTAGATACGAAGGCTCCCGAAAGTTTGAACCAGAAATTGAGGGCTACAGTGAAAAAAAATTAAAAAAGCCAAAACAAGATCAATGAGAGATTTTGGCAACGACCCTTATCGTAATATTACTGATATTGAGCTTACCTGGAACCAAACTGGGTAGATTTGAAGAGTTCGAAGGGAAGCCATTGGAGGATGTTGAATACGTTGATGATGGCGTTTCTTTCTCAGTACAGTAGACACTAAAACACTAATACTGGCTACCAGTGAAAGGGTTTTATTAAAAATAAAAAGGTTAATAACTAACTTAACTGATAAATCTGAACTAGTGGATCCGTGGCGCAATGGTAGCGCGTCTGACTCCAGATCAGAAGGTTGCGTGTTCGATTCACGTCGGGTTCAATTCCCTCACTTGTTTTATTGGCCCATCATAGGCCCAAACTCTTTTCTCCAGGCCCATTAGGTGATTTGCTCTAATTTTTTTTAAAAGAATAGGAAAATTCATCTATTATGCATCTTTTTCTTTTGTAAAAATATAATGTTTTACAGTTTTTTTTAGTATACATTTTGTATCAGATTTTTTTTAATTTTATTTTAAAAAGAAAAATCTAAAATAATAAAAATTAGTTGTGAAAGAATTAAACTCAGTAAAAATTTTAGAGAAATTTACACGGAGAACTATATTAAGCGAGAAAATAACAAAAATACAGTCACGCGGAACTTTTTTCATTTATATAGTTCAAGTTTTTTTTTAATCTTTACGATGTTTACTTCTCCGGCAACACCTCAAATTTTCTAAATGGTTCATTGATTTTCAGAACTTCATGGATCGCGATGATGGGGAGCGCCTGAGCTTGTTTATGCCGGCAATCGTGAGTGCAACCACTAACTACGGCCATGGCTGATGAGTCCCAGCTGGAGAACGAAGAGTGGCAATTTCTGGTCACATTCGAAACAAATATGAAGAGTATCAAACACTACTCAGTCCTAGTCGGAGACTCGGAATGATGGCTATTCCATTTCTCCACGGCGTTTTGAAAGGACCTTTCTGTTTTCGAATGCATCCATGAGTTCTCTTCACCGGCAGTGGTATGATGCGGCGTCAAAGAAGATAATCATTGGGTCTCTAATCATTACACAAATTACAGCCTGTCCAAATGGTGTGGACCACAAAAACAAATTTACACAGGTGCCCTTTATTCCTTTTATTCCTCTGGCTCCATTTTCTTCACATCCCCTCTCAAACTTTGTGGGGTGTTAACGACACCAAGTTTGGCAATTAACGAGTGAAACTGACTGTGTGACAAACTCTTTGTAAGACAATCGGCTACCTGCTCCATTGATGGAATATATCTGACCTCCAACATCTTGGCTAGAATTTTATCTCTAACAAAGTGTATATCCAACTCGATGTGTTTCGTTCTCGCGTGGTAAATCGGATTAGCTGCTAATGCACTGGCAACCATATTGTCGCACCATGTGATTGGTGTAGCACTTAGTGAGAAATTTAGTTCCTGTAACAGAGCTTGAATCCACGATATTTCAGCCGCAACATTTGCAAGGGCTCGGTACTCCGATTCCGTGCTTGATCGAGATACCACAGATTGCTTCTTTGACGACCACGAAACCAGAGCATCTCCAAGATAAACGCAATACCCAGCAACTGATTTACGATCATCCGGGCAACATGCCCAATCGGCATCCGAAAAATCAGTTAGAACAAGTCTGTCACTGTGAGGGATGTGTAACCCATGGCATGGTGTTCCTTTGATATACCTCAGTACCTGTTTAGCCGCACCAAGATGCACATTAGTTGGGGCTTTCAGAAATTGGCTCAACTTGTTTGTAGCATAACTAATATCTGGTCTGGTGTAAGTCAAATATTGCAGTCCTCCTATAAGACTTCTGTACTCTGTTGGATTCGACAGTGGTGTGCCATCATTAATAGACAACATCTTGCCAACAGCCATTGGAGTTGGGCACGGCTTCAGATGTAACATTTTGGCTTTTTTAAGCAATCCTTCAATATACTTGGGCTGACTTAAAAACATTCCAGTCTCATCTCTATGTACTTCGATTCCTAAGAAGTAGTGTAGAGGGCCAAGGTCGTTGAGAGAGAAAATCTGATGCAGTTTGGTGATGAATTGCTTCAGTTTTTCAGTATTATTTCCCGTAATAATCATATCGTCCACATAAATTAGAACCAATATAACAAGAGATGATGACCTGTAGAAGAAGAACGATGAATCTGCCTTTGAGTTTTTAAAATTCCAGCTAAGAAGTGTAGATTTCAGCCTATCAAACCAGGCTCTTGGTGCCTGTCGAAGACCATACAGGGATTTACTCAATTTGCAAACATAATCAGGATGCTCCTTGTCTTCAAAACCTTTTGGTTGAGCCATAAAAACCTCTTCCTCAAGGTGACCATTCAAGAATGCATTATTGATGTCTAGTTGTCTTACTTCCCATGATTTTGCCACTGCTATAGTTAAAACAATACGGACTGTGGACGCCTTTATGACAGGACTAAACGTTTCTCCAAAATCGACACCAGACCTTTGAGTAAATCCCTTCGCCACCAAACGAGCCTTGAATCTCTGAAAAGAACCATCAGCGTTCCTTTTAACTTTGTAAACCCACCTATTGTCAATCACGTTCATTGCTGGTGTGCGAGGAACCAATTTATAAGTGCCATTCTGGATTAGTGCAACAAGTTCATCATTCATTGTTGTCCTCCATCTTTTGTGACTGAGAGCCTCTTCTAACGACTGTGGCTCTTCACTAATGGGCTTCCATTCTGACTTGCTCATATACGTTTTAGGCTTGAAAATACCTGCTTTAGCTCGGGTCACCATAGGATGCGAAGGTTGAACACGTTTTTCACCAGCTGTAATAGTTGTGTCTGAGATAGATGAATCTGTTGCTAACTGAGTGACATCAATTTCTGGAACTTGGTCTGGACTAATGGAGGACTCAGCAGATAGATTAGTCATTTCAAAGTGATCAACAACATGCTCATGGTCACTTACCTGATCCACGTTATGGCTGGACGAAGGTGCTGGTGACAAGGCAGAATCACGAATAGGATCTTCAGAGCAAGTGGCAGCGGAAGAGGATGAAGATGATGAATTTTTCTGGGAACTTTCAGTAGAGGAACTCTCGGGAAGCATGGATGAAGACACTGAATGATGAAGGGGAGTGAACCATGTGGGAAAGAACACAGATACAGTGGACTCGGGTTGATGGGTATTTAGAAAACCATGTTTAAATGGAAATTCTTGTTCATTAAAAATGACAAGCCGCGAAATATATAAACGACCAGTGCTACTAAGACATTTATACCCCTTGTGGCTATCACTATAGCCAAGATTAACACACATAGTGGAATGATACTGAAACTTATGAGTTTGGTATGGTCTAAGGCAAGGGAAACACGCTGAACCAAAAACTTTTAGGAATTTGTAATCTGGTTTTTTGGAATAAACGCGTTCGAAAGGGGTTTGATTGGCCAAAACTGGTGTAGGAAGTCTATTAATGAGGTAGACTGCGGTTTGGAAGGCATCCCACCAATATTTTTGAGGAACACCAGCTTGTTCAAGCAATGTGAGACCCATTTCCACAATGTGTCTGTGTTTGCGCTCTGCCCGACCGTTTTGGGCTGAGGTATGTGGACATGAATGATCAAAAGCAATGCCACAATCTGTGACGAACCTAGTAAACGCTTGATACTCTCCACCTCCATCTGTGTGAAGAGTTTTGATCTTTTTCTCAAACAGATTTTCTACCAGATTTTTAAACTGAACAAAGGCTTGAAGAGCTTCTGATTTGGCTCTAAGCGGATATATCCAAGTATAGCGACTGTAATCGTCTATAAAATGAATATAAAATCTAAAATTGGTATTGGACATGACTGGGGCAGGACCCCAAATATCAGAATGCACCATTTCAAGAGGTTGTTCGGCATGAAAATGGTTAGTTTTAAAGGGAAGATAATGAGACTTTCCGAGTTGACATGCATCACAAAAACTTTCATTCATTTTGGTATGGTTTACATTTAATTGCTCTAAAACAGAATTCAAAATTCGAGATGATGGGTGACCCAAACGGTTATGCCACACATCTTTGATTGAAGCAGAAACAGAACCAGTTTTCGGCTGGTATACATTTTGTTTGGAACCTACAGAAAGACCAGAAAATAAACTAGACTTGTGGTGTGGAGAATGACTTTGATTGAGCTGAGTTCTGGTGGGCACTTCAAATTGATATAAACCATCTTTAAGTTTCCCTTGGAGCAGCACCTACCTTGTCACCTTGTCCTTAACATAACATAAATCAGAAAAGAATTCCACAAACACATTATTGTCAGTAGTTAATTTTGAAATGCTAATCAATTTTTTTGTTATATTTGGCACATGTAAGAGCTCATGCAGAGACAGATTTGAATTAATATAAGTGGGTAAAGTACCAATTCCAACGTGTTTAATTTCAAGTTGACTGCCATCACCAATCATAAGAGTTTCCTTACCATTATACTCCTCTTTCTGCTGCATTTTCGCAGAGTCAGCTGTTATGTGACTTGTTGCTCCACTGTCAGCAAACCAGGCCTCATGATCAAGAGTGTCAGGAGAAGCAACAAACGCCTGAGCTCCCTGTAAACCTTTGTTCATATTTGAACTGCTACCAGGTGCATTTCCCATGTAAGTTTCATCATACCTATTATAGCAATAGGCAGCCGAGTGTCCATACTTGCCGCACACTTGGCAAGTGGGCTTAGATCCACTGTTATTCCTTCCTCCTCTGCCTCTGAAACGACCACTGCTATTTCCACGATTGAACGAGGATGACCCACCATTTCCAAGATTGAAAGGGAATGTACTTCTGCCTCCTCCACCATTGTGATTTCCTCTGTTCGCCACATTAGCTGATGGATTTCCTCCTGAACTGTTTCCAAGCTTGCTAGTGTTAGAGAAGGCAGTGAGTCTTTCCATCTTGCTGTCAAAGCTTAGCAACATATCTTGGAGCTCCTGCCAGGTGGTGGGTGGTCTTGCTTCAATGAGAAGAACTATAGGCAGATAGTCGATGTCCAGACCTGAAAGAATATTTCCAACAAGAAGTTTTTCAGGATACGGGTCTCCTGCAATTGCGAGAGCAACGACCCACTGTCTTTTTTGTCGAAGATAATCTGGCATGCTGAGAGATCCTTTCCTGGCTGTTTGTATTTTGGTTCGATATTCATCCATCTTGGATTTGGAATGAGCTCCGTACAGTGCTTCTAATGCAGTCCACAAAGCAGCAGCGGAATCGCATCCCATGACTTCCGAAGCAATCCCTTCTGTCATGGAACTGTAAAGCCACCCAAGGAGTAGTTGTTCGTTGACGATCCATTGCTCAAAAATGGGGTTAACTTCACCTGTGGGCACTTCATTGCCATCAACATTAGTATAAATAAACTCTTGTGGTCTAGGAATGGTACCTTTGAGATAACCATCAAGTCGATGCCCACGAACTATTGCTGACACCATGGTTCTCCATAGTGTAAAATTTTTGCGATCTAACTTCAAGGCAAATGGCTGGTTTAATGTGCTCCCAAAATGAGGCACGATTGTGTTCTGAGTCTGAGCCTGACTGTTGCCAGCAACAGTATTTGACACCATCTGCTGCACAGCTGATGTCGTCTCCTTCTGACCACCGTTGTCACCTTCGGATGAGGCCTGTGGTGTTCTTTCTCCAGAAGCAGCCATGAAGACAAGCGTCCGAGCTAGCTCTGATACCAAGAAGAAATAAAGGGGGAAATGCACAGAATTGTAAAAATGCTCAGCTCAAGTATTGCTGAGATGAGACCATTGTATTATATAGCCAATGTACAGAATATTCCAGATATTACACGTATATGTAACGGTACAAAAAGGAATAACAAATTTCTAACAGAATTGGGTCTCTAATCATTACACAAATTACAGCCTGTCCAAATGGTGTGGACCACAAAAACAAATTTACACAGGTGCCCTTTATTCCTTTTATTCCTCTGGTTCCTCTGGCTCCATTTTCTTCACATTCTCTTGGGCCACTCTTGTTGTTTGTTGTCCCTCGGATGAGTTGTCAAAAAACGACTCCAAGTTCAAGAGATGATTCTTTGACTTGATTCACGAGAGCTGCAACGTCTCCGACTTGCATTCGATGGAGTTTTTCCAGCACAATGAGCTTGCTATTGCCCATGTTATGCAGCAACAACTAGGCTATGCAATTTCTCAGGTACCATATTTAAAAGACACCAAGCGTTTGTATGTTGTTTATGGGCAATGAGAAAGACTATTTGATATATTTGTATGTTATATATATATAAAGAGAATGGTACGACATATAGTTACCAAAAATGTCTCTGATGAGTACTTATTTTAAATATTTAATATGTATGCATTGTAAATTATGGTCCTTGTAAGCTCAGTATATATGTGCATATGTGGTTAGAATATGTTTCGTTGCCACATGCATATGATGTTATATAGTGCATGTGCTTTCTTTTGACATGTATTATTTTTTACTAAATTTAATTAAATTGTGTGTGATTTTTTTTAATTGATTTTGTACTTTTAGTGCATTGTTTATGAATATATATATTTTTATTTTTTATTGTTGTTGTGCAAGTTGATTTTTTTATTATATATATTTAGTTTTCTTATAATTTTGGTTGATGTATAGTTGATTTCAAATTGAGTAAATTTTTTATAATTTTTCTGGATCAATTTAGTTGTTTTTGTGTTGTTTAGATTTATGTATGAATGTTTTCATGTTGTTTTTTTAGTTTTTTAAGTTTATATATAGTTGTTCTATTGTTGTGTTGATGTCTAATTATTGTTTAGTTGTTTTCAAATATATTTTGATTTTTTTAAAACATGTTAGTATGCTATGGGTTGACTTCTAGTTGTTGTCCAATTGGTGTTTTTTAGTTATTTTTTAATGTGTTAGTTTGTAGTGGGTTAATGTTTAGTTGTTTTCCAATTGTTGTTTTTTAGTTTATTTTAGATATATATTTAGTTGTTTTGAGATATATTTGTAGTTGTTTTGAGATATATTTTAGTTTATTTTTTACATATTTAAAAATGCAAGGAAAACTTGTTTTGGTGTTGTTTTTTAGTTTATTTTGAGTTAATGCAATGAATTGATGTCTAATTATCTTTTCAACACTGTATTATTGTGAGGTTGTTGTCGTGTTGCATTTAAGTTGTTTTTTTTATATTGTATTGCCGTGTGTTGGTGTGTTGCTTTTTTAAAATGTAAGAAAAATATTTTTGATGTTTTTTTTTTGTAGTTGCAATGGGTTGCACTGTGTTGTTGTGAGATTGTTGTCGTGCTGCCTTCTTGTTGTTTGTTTAACGTTATGTTTTGTGGGTTGATGTTTAGTATAAATCGTATTTTTGTAATTTTGAAACATTAAAATCGTATTTTTGAAAACTTGAGTTAGTAGAAATGTAAAAAAAATGAAGGACCGTAAAAATGTAAAAAAATCATAATAAGTGGGTATTTATGAAAAAACCCCATAATTTTAAGTGGTGTTGTTTGTTTCGATGATGAGTCTCAGAGCATTTCCAATAGAGTGCTATAAAAGTGGTGTATATAGATTTTTTAACCTATTTTCACAAAATTGAACTCCAATGGTGGTCTAAAATATGTGACAAATTTGACATATGCTAAAGGTTGTGCCAAATTTGGCCAACAATAAATATTATGTTTTTTAATTACTTTTTTGTCACTTATTAATACGAATTGTTAATTTTTAAAATTTTAATTTATCTTTTAATAAAAAAATTAATTGTGTTTGTATATTTTCAATGAACATTAACAACTATATTGACTTTTTTTTTTAGCTAGTTTGCATCTTATGCATTAAACTACAAATATAAAAAGTGAGTCAAATATATAATTGACACATATTTTGGGTTAAATTTGACATAAATTATATACATTCCATTGGAGATGGTCTTATGTGGTATTTTTATTGGATATTGTGCCAAAAAACTGAGTATATCTAATCAATGCATGTAATGAGTGTTTTATATAGTTTATATGTAAAAATTTCATCGGCTAGTGCTATTTGAACGGGGAATGAGTTTCATTACCTTTGTTTATTTTCCTTAATTTTTGTTAGGAATGAGAATAAACTATGTAGGACTCACACAAATTTAGGATTGAGGAATGGGATTAGCAATCCCATGAGAATGGGGATTGTCATTCCCATTCCTTCTCAAATTATAAAATATTATTTTTGCCCTTGTTTAATTAAAAAATTTACAATTGAATAAAAATTTTAAAAATAAAATATATACATACATGTTATTTTTTAAAATATTTATAATGTATATTTCAAGATAATATATCATTTTTTTTAAATTAAGAGCATATATAATCTATTAAATTAATAATTTAAATATTTAATATTTATGATTTTTTATTTGTTTCAATAAACAATAATATAAATATATTAATTAAATAATTGTCAATTTTTATTCATGTTTTATTTAAAATTACTAATTTATTTCATTTATAATAAGTAACGTCCTGGATAGCCAAAATCGTTACACTGTGCATTTTAAATAGTGCTAGGCTCGCTAATCGAGTCATTTGGCCATAAACGTGCTACTAAACGTGATTAACGGTTTAGGGTTAAAAATTTCGGTCAAAATGAATGGTTATTTCGTTAAGTTGTACATGGGATCCCATAATAAATGTTTACAAAGTTGTTTACAATTCCAAAAGGGTAATTACAACTC
Organism: Humulus lupulus; assembly: GCF_963169125.1. Lineage (NCBI taxonomy): Eukaryota > Viridiplantae > Streptophyta > Magnoliopsida > Rosales > Cannabaceae > Humulus > Humulus lupulus. The sequence continues at coordinate 184,857,798 of NC_084802.1, forward strand.
AAAAGTTACAACTAGCCGACTAAAGCGGCAAAATTAGGGTTTGACCCTAGTTCCTCTGAGAAACCCCGGCCATGATGGTCGAGCAGCCGCATATGTACACATCGCCACCGAAGCTCTCCAACTCATGGCTTGTCCAACTTCCATTTTCCCTTACCTGCACAACATAGCACCAGTGAGCCAATGCTCAGCAAGAAAACTTAAACATGCTCATAAGTAGTTAATAACACGTTACCATATCATAATAAGAATGCATAGCACTAATAACCCTACTCATGCATGCATATCATTCATATAAATTACTACAGTGTCATATGGGGCCAATTGCCCTAATGACATGTTAATGAATCATACCGGGGCACGTTGCCTAAACTACATGATTAATGAATCATACCTGGGCCCGACCCTAGGATATGGGACTAATAAGCCACCCCGGGGCCCGTTGCCCTATCCTCTGTATAACCAGCCTTGGAGCTGGCCCAACGTACCTAGCGCTTAATTTTCCATGACCATTGGATCGGAAAAGCGTATGATGCGCTCCTGATTAGGCCTAACCAAATCTACTAGTGCTCAACGCGCTATTGCTGCCCTTAACTTATAAGTCAATACTTTCGACCAGCGTTCAGCGCACTATTGTCGTTCTTGACTTATAAGTCAACTCTTTTCAATCAGATAATGCAGACAAGCATATATCATATAGCAAATATCCAGATACAGAGCATTCAACATGCTTAATCAACAATCACAGGCATAATCATAATCATGCACATTTACAGGGGCCCAAGCCCTTATCAAATATATATTCAACATTCGGGTCAAGCCCTAATCATGTATTAGGTGTCGTTTTCTTACCTCAAGTCAGAGTGTAATGTAAAATAAGAACGACTGTAATGACCCAAATTTCCTAATAAGGTTTAGAACCTTGATTAGGAAGACGGGAGGGCCATAATTGATTTATAATGCCATTAAATGATTATGTGAATTATATTATTATATGATGATAAATGCATGCATATGGGCCAACTTTTCATTATAAGGGCATTTTGGTAATTTGGTTGGTTGAGGGCAGATTTGTATATTTTCATGCATGTTGGTGAATTATGAATGAAGCCACGTTATAATGTGGATTTGTTCGAGCTATTTGGTATGAGACAATCTTTGAATACAAGTTAGCAGTTTGGTCATACTAGGGTTAATTTCGGGGCTCAGGGTGAGTCTTGGGGCAATTTGATGATTAGTACATTACCGAGAATTAAAGGGTAATGAGATATGATTTATTAGCATTTGAGAATATTGGGAATAACGGGAATTTGTGGACGTTAATTATGATTAACAGGATTAGAGAAGAAATGACGGTTTTACCCTTGGTAGCCTTATGAGAGAATTTAATGACCTAGGGGCATTTTGGTCTTTTGACCCAAGTGTATATATCAACTAGAAGGCTGTAGAACTGAACAAAATTAGAGCCTCTTTCTTCTTCCTCTCGATCATCACTTCTCCTTCTTCTTTCTTTGAATTTTTGAAGCCCTAATTGAAGATTCAAACTAGGAAACCAAGCCTTGAGGGTCTAGGGTTGTGTTCTTCTACTGAAGAGGGTTCCATCTTGAGTTTGAGGTAATTTTTTAACCATGGAAAACTCTATTTTTACTCTGTTTTCCTATTGAGTTTCAGTTGGAATTTTGAAGTTGATAATTGAGAATTGATGGAAGTTTTTAGCAAAGATTGATTGGGTTTTGATGCCTAGGACTTGTAGGATGGGTATTTGGGTTCATTTGTGAGTTTGGTTGAGGTTTGGAATCAATTTGTGAAGATTGGAAAGTGGAGAAGTCGAAGGGGAAAACCCAGGGCTGAATCACCCTAGTTCTAGCGCTACAGCGCCTAAGGGAGGGCACTACAGCGCTGTCCAGGGCAAGCCATCCCTGTTTGTAGCGCCTAGGGGCTAGGGGGGCAGCGCTACACTGTTTTTCCAGGGTCCTATTTTGGGCACTTTTGAGGGTTTTTGGCTCGGGGTTTCAATTTCTAAGGCTCGGGATCGAATCTACTAACCGTTTGAGTACGATTCGAGGACCCGGGAGTGAGGTTTAGGTCAAGAACCTTTTATTGTTGATTCATTAATTGTATTCCATATTTGGTTATGACTAGGTGACCGCTAAGGGATCAAAGGATCGATCGTTCTCAAGGGACGTTCATTTATTATTTCTCGCTCGAACCAGAGGTAAGAAAACTGCACCTAGTATGTGACATGCATGGTTTTTTATGTAGCATGTTGAATGCTCTATTTGTATATCTGGAATGCATATCAAATGCTTGGAAATTTGTGATTAGTAGTGAAAAAATGCATATTTATTAATTCTAATGGACAAAATAGATTATGTTTAATTAATATTTTCATGGAATTAATATATTTTATTTTCTAAATGAAAATATTTTATTATGATTTAATTTATTGTTATTTTTTAAAAATTAAAGTGCATTTTGGCATGGAGAAAAAGAAAGAAGAAATAAGAGATAAATCTGAAAATAAATTGAAAAGTGGCATTCTTGAAGCCCAAAAATAGGCCCAGAATTCGGCCCAAAGACTCAGGCCCGCCAGCCTCCTTGCTCCCCAGTGCGCCACCTGTCTGTGCCTCCTTGCGCCACCTGTCCAAGCCATCTTCAGCTTCCCCCAGCATCAAGCCTCCAACACCCAACGTAGCTGAAGCCCAACGTAGTTGAAGCCCAACACACCTTCCAACAGGCCTAGTAACTCTCCAGGCCCAACACACCTTTCAGCAGCTCTTGCACCAAGTCTCTAGCGGCCCAATGCAGCAACCAGGCCCAACCTGAGCTATCTCTCTCCCAATCAGCCGTCCACGTGTCGCCTCCTCATTGGCTGGAAATGGGTCAAAATCCTCTTGTACCACCAGCCACCTTCAACCCATGTTTTGTGGGTATTGGGCCTTGCGCATTACTATTTTGAGCTTTAAAACTCATGATTGTGTGGTATTTTAGAAAAGGGAAAAATGACCATACACCAAAATAGCTAGGTTAATATTAATAATAAGATTTGATTTTTCAAAATTATATTTTATTATTAATATTTCAGATTTATTTTGTAAACCCCTTTTTTTTTTTAATTTCTTTTTAGGCATTTTCTCCCTCTATAAATAGGGCCTCTTTCTTCACAATTAGAATGGAATTTTGAGAGTAAAGAAACTATAGCAAAATTTATACTCACTTTCTTCTCATATTTTCTTCTTAGAATTTTGTGAGAATCATGAGCATAATGACCTAATCTTCCTAGGAAGATTAGGGATGATTCCATATGCTAGTGATGTTATTTTGCTACTTTGATTTACTATGTTCTTAATATAATGTATTTGAGTTATTTATGTTCTTACATCCTCATCTTTATTTTGTTATCTTTATTTACTTGCACTAATAGTATATAGGATTAGTCATGCTCTTTCTATGTGCTTCTAATTAGTGAAAGTAATATTGATACATAATTTTATATCCAATCTTCTATTTCATTATTGCCCTTGGGTATTTTGTCATTTTTAGATTTTTCATAAGATTAACATTGTGCTCCTAAAGTAAAGAACTTTATAACTCAAATGAACTTTTGTTAGAAAAGAATATGGACTTTAATGTTAGATTTTTCAAGTAAATGTTGGGATGTGAACTATTTACTTATGTATTTTTGTAAATCAAGTAACTAAGTAACCAAACAAGCATATGGATGATTCTTAAAACCTTATATTTCTCAAACTCTTGATTCCACCTTACTTTTATTTCACTTGTCTCATTTTATCATTTCATCAAAAAGACAACACCAAAATCTCAAATCTCTTTTCATTTCCATTTTTATTTGTTTCATGTTACTAACTTTTTTGTGTTATTATTTTACTAATCTTTTGGTTTTAGATTACCTCCTTGTGGATCGACCGCCCGATTTTAATACAACTACCGCTTAGTGGTTGTCACATTTAGGGCATTAAACAAATTTTTGCGCTGTTGTCGGGGAAAGGCAAACTTCCTTCCCAACCGAAATTCAATGTGCAAGGCCAACACATGGCCCAATCTTCAAGTTCTAATGATCAAAATGTCAAGGAAGTAAATGCCATCATGACTAGAAGCGGTAAGACTTTGCAAGACCCACCCATAAAATCCAACTCTCCCAGTATTCCAAAAGTTACTTCCGAAATTCAACCACTCAATGCCTCTCCAAAAGTACCATTTCCCCAGGCATTGAAACCTGTTGGGAAACTTCCTGATAACTGAGCTGAAATCCTTGAGTACTTGACACAAGTGAAGATTAATCTTCCTTTGCTTCACATCATTAAACAAGTGCCGGCTTATGCCAAAATCATCAAGGACCTATGCACTGCAAAAATGAAGTACCATGTCAAGAAGATTGCTTTCTTGACTGAGCAAGTGAGTGCGGTGATTGAACAAAAGGCACTGCAAAAATACAAAGATCCCGGTTGTCACACCATTTCTAGCAAAATTGGGACCCATGAAGTTAGCCAAGCCTTACTTGATCTTGGCGCGAGTGTAAACCTCATGCCTTACTCTGTATACTCGTAACTCGGTCTTGGAGAAATGAAACCAACATTTGTTGTGCTACAGCTTGCTGACCGCTCCACCAAAAAGCCTAGGGGTATTGTTGAGGATGTTTTAGTTCAAATTGAAAAATTCTATTACCCCGTGGATTTTCTTATTCTTGATACCCAATATGTGGTAAACATGGAGTCTAAAATTCCTATTATCCTCGGAAGACCATTCCTTGCTACTGCAAATGCTTTGATCAATTGTCGGAATGGTCTAATGAAAGATATCGTTTGGAAACATGACTCTTGAAGTCAACATCTTCCACATCGGGAAACAACCCCGAGAAGATGATGAATGCTATCAAACATTCATGATTGACTCTTTAATTCCTGAGGAGGTTCAATTGCGAAGCAACTTTGATAATCTTGATGAACTCCTCCTTCTGTCTGACAACAAAAGTCACAGTTCTATTGAGTTTACTCTTGCAAAATCAGATCGCATAGACTCACGCAATAGAAGGACTCAGTTTTGGCAACCTCGCTTTGAAGAGCTACCTCGTGAGAGGACACAGCTGAAGAGGTCCCAATTGTTCAATTGACCCAACTTCCTGAGGGTTTGAAACATGTCTTCCTGGGAGACGGTGAAACATTTCCAGATATCATCTCGTCCAACCTTCAAAATTCTCAAGAATTGCAGTTACTCGAGCTACTGCGAACGCATAAATCTGCGATAGGTTGGACACTTGCTGATATCAAATGTATTAGCCCTTTAATTTGCTCCCATTGAATCAATCTAAAGGACACGACTATCCCTCGAAGAGACCCTCAAAGGCGACTAAACCCCACAATGAAAGAAGTTGTAAAATATGAACTTTTGAAATTGCTAGACGCTAGTATTATTTACCCGGTAGAAGATAGCAAATGGGTCAGTCCAACTCAAGTCATGCCCAAGAAATCTAGTGTCATCGTGATCCAAAATGAAAAAGGGGTCCTTGTCCCCACAAAAATTGTGACAGGGTGGCGCATGTGCATTGATTATAGAAAATTAAATGTCGCCTCCCGCAAAGATCATTTTCCACTCCCATTCATTGATCAAATCCTTGAACGTGTAGCTGGTCATCCTTTCTATTGCTTTCTTGATGGCTATTCTGGCTATTATCAAATTGAGATTGCATTAAAGGATCAAGATAAGACCACTTTCACTTGTCCCTTTGGCACTTTTGCTTTCCGGCGTATGCCATGCAGCTTGTGTAATGCACCAGTTACTTTCCAAAGATGCACGATGAACATCTTTAGTGACATGATTGAAAAATTAATGGAAGTATTTATGGATGACCTAACCATTTTTGGAAACTCCTTTGACACATGTCTTCTTCATCTTGAAGTTGTTTTAAAACGGTGTATTGAGATAGAACTTGTGCTCAATTGAGAGAAATTCCATTTCATGGTGTCTTCTGGCATAGTCTTAGGCCACATTGTTTCTGAAAAAGGAATTGAGGTTGTTCAATCCAAAGTCGACCTTATCTCCAACCTGCTGACTCCTAAGACTGTTAAAGACGTTAGGTCATATTATATTTTAATATAATGTTTTGATTGATTAAATAAGTGTTACAAAAAGTGATTATTTAATCTAAGTGGGGGAATGTTATATTATTTTAAATAATATAATGTTAGATTAAATAATGTGACATAATGTGATTTGTCACACCTTGTAACATATTATTGAGAGTCACAAAATTGGACACATGTATGTGCCCAAATGTGACATATTTTGGAGTTACAAACTTGTAACTCCCAAATATTACCCAATGATGTGTAGATTTGATATTACACATTTTTATTTGAATTTATTAAAGATATATGCGAAATATGGCTGTTAGGGATGTGATTTTAGCTCCCATTATGTGTATGGAAGTTACAAAATCAAGTGGGAATGAATTTGGAACGTTTTGGCAAATTTGGAAAATTGGTTGCTGAAAAAAACGACTTAGGCTGTTGCCTATGTTTTTCAGGCTGCGGCCTAAGAGGCAAAAATAGGCTAAAACACACCGTAGGCCGCGACTCGTGTTTTTCAGGCCGCGGCCTGAGCGGCTGATAGCATTTTCCAACTTCGGTTTTTTTATCCAATTTTGAACGTTTCCAACAACCAAGTAACTCCCAAATCTCTATTTTAATTCCATAAAACATCCAATTAATCATTGGTAACAGCCATAGGGGTTGGTGGAATTTGAAATTCAAAGGGTGTCTCAAAACTCTATAAATAGGAGCCTAATGATCACTTGTAAGACACCATTTTTCATCCACAAAGCACTTGGCTGAAAAATACACCTTGAGGCTTGATTATTCCAGAGAGTTATTTCCTAGAGAGATCCCTTAGTGCTTAGAGAATAGGGGGAAATAAGCTTTTGGACAAAGGTCTTGAACCTTGTTCAAGTTGGTGATCCCCACTACTCTACACTTTGGTTGTGTGAGAGTTTGTGTTTTCATTCTTTTGATCTTGTTGTTCTTATTTACTTGTATTATTAATGTTTTGAGTTTGTAATCTTCTTCTTCTACCTCTTTATATTTACTTGTATTTTGAGCAATTGAGTTGTAATGTTTATTTAATCAATATTATCTAGTCCATTGTATTCTTGGCATAGAGTTGTATTTTTGGTTTTTCCATATTTCCATTGAGCAATAAAATATATTCTCTAACAATCAAAAGCTTAGGTTCCTTTTCAATGGAAGGAGAAACCATAGAGATCTTGTGAGGATCCAACTTTGAAAAGATGGTAAGATAAGGTAATGCTCTTCTTTGGTTTTCTTAGAAGATCTAATGATTTTCATATAGTGATAGAAATGAGAAGAAGAAAAAGTTTATAAATAAGGTTCATTGTTTTCTAATCTTCTTTGTATATAGTGGTTAGATTAGAAGATAATATAATACCTTGAGTTTTTGTTATATGTAAATAATCTAGTAGATTATTGGGTAGTATGCTAGCATGTCATAGAACTTATTTTGTGTTAATGGGAAATTATTTAGTGACAATTTATGAGTTTTATATGACATGCCTATATATTGATTTTGTGAATCAATAGAATATATCATTATGTGGATATGTGAATTATTGTATGATATTTGTGATATATTTACAATATTATTATGAGATTAACAATGCATGCTAATATGATGGATGTATGTTGACAACTATGTGAAATCATAATCATACAAACATTTGTGAGATGTTAATATGTTTTATTCTCTATTATTGCAATGTGATGAGTTACCATTTATTTGGTAAATAAAAAGAATAATTTGAGAAATTAAAATTCTCAATTAAAGTGTTGAACATCTCAATTATGAGATAAGAAAAGATGAACCTAAGGGGGTTACATCTTTTGATAAGTGTCTTGCCATTGCAAGAAAAAATGAATCAAAGTGGATTAAAAAATTGTGGGATGACATATTGACTCAATAGACTTATAGTCTAGAGTGTGGTCAAATAAAATATATTTGAGAATTATTTAGTGACAATAATTCTTAAATATTCAATGAGGAGACATTTCAAAATTGGAGAAGAAATTTTGAATTTTTACACCAATGGTGAATAAAAGAGAACTTTATTCATTTTGGTTAAAGATGGTGATATGTTTAAATTAATCTCAATGAGGAAATAATTTTAAACAAAAACATAAGAAATAAAAGTGTTTAAATAAATCAATAAGGGTTTATTTTCTTTGATTTAAAGTGTTTTAAAATTGACATCTTCATTTTGATTTTGATGATAAAAACAATGGATGTTAAATTGGTATTTTCAAAAGAATCTCAAAGAGACTCTTAAGAAATACACAAAAGTTGTTTAAGTGATTTTGAGATTATTTAGACAACTAAAAGTAAAAGTTGCTTTGAAAGAAATGTGTCTTGCTTTAGCAAGTAAATAAATCAAGATAAACATTGAGGTTTTATCTTGAGAGTTTATCATGTGGCATAGAGGACTCATGATGAACTTTGAGAATCATAGGTCTAGATTTATCTTGGAGGATAAATGACTTAATAGAAATGAAGAGATTTCTATTTTAAAGTGATATTTTATTATCACTATAAGAGAAATGTGGGGGTGATACTCCAAAAGTTAATCAATTTATTTTGTTGATAATAATTGACTAATTTGGTCAACCTATCAAATAGGTAATTTGGAGTTTCACATTCTAAATCACATTGGCTATATGTGTATAGAATTAACAAATCTAGACATGCTTGGTGTCTAAAGTTATTGTTTGTAATATTTTGATTCAAGAAGGAATCAATTTAAAAACATAAATGAGAATTCTAGAAACAAAATAGGTTTCTAGAATTAATATTCAAGGAAAGTGTTTATCTTGGATATAAAACTATAAAATAGTGGGGGTGTTGACTATGATCAAAATCACTATTTTAAAGGGTTAACTATTTTAATCAAACTATGGCTAGCAACAAAGTTTGAATAAAATAATGAGAGTGTCTAAGTATGCATACATGAGAAAAGAAATGATTCAAATGGAATCAATTTTACATCTCAAGGGGTGGGACTTAGACTCCCTAAAGAGATTCACGATTGATGGTAACCTATCTTAATACTAGTCACCAAACTAGTATTAGGTTCAATAGGTAATAACAAGTCAATCAAGTGAATAGTAATAGTACTCAAATTTTGTCCCATATGAGATATGAGTACTAGTGTGTTACCAAAATGAGGGTTAAAACCGAAAGGTTCTTTAATAGAACTCAGTCTTGAAAAGACAAGTATTTTAGGGTAACAAAATACTGTAAGAGTTCTACCTATATAGACCTAGGGGTGGTGCCGCCCCTCATGAGAATTGGGAGTCATTCTCAAGAAAAGTCTATGAATGGAATGTGCACATGGCCATTAACGGTGCAAAAGCGAGACATTGAGGTCTCAAGTGAACATTGCAAAGGTGTGTGTGTTGTCACCGGTTTGTTATCAAGGGACAGTGGTTCAATGCTTCGGCAACCAAAATTTCAACAAATTTTGTGATAATTACACTAAGGTAAAATTCAAGTCGAAAGACATTTTACTTTATGCACCAATGCAAAGGTTTCTATAGAGAGTCATTATTTAATCAAGTGAGGGAATATTATATTTTAATATAATGTTTTGATTGATTAAATAAGTGTTACAAAAAGTGATTATTTAATCTAAGTGGGGGAATGTTATATTATTTTAAATAATATAATGTTAGATTAAATAATGTGACATAATGTGATTTGTCACACCTTGTAACATATTATTGAGAGTCACAAAATTGGACACATGTATGTGCCCAAATGTGACATATTTTGGAGTTACAAACTTGTAACTCCCAAATATTACCCAATAATGTGTAGATTTGATATTACACATTTTGATTTGAATTTCTTAAATATATATGTGAAATATGGCTGTTAGAGATGTGATTTTAACTCTCATAATGTGTATGGAAGTTACAAAATCAAGTGGGAATGAATTTGGAACGTTTTGGCAAATTTGGAAAATTGGTTGCTGAAAAAAACGACTTAGGCCGCTGCCTATGTTTTTCAGGCCGCGGCCTAAGAGGCAAAAATAGGCTAAAACACACCGTAGGCCGCGGCTCGTGTTTTTCAGGCCGCGGCCTGAGCGGCTGACAGCATTTTCCAACTTTGGTTTTTATCCAATTTTGAACGTTTCCAACAGCCAAGTAACTCCCAAATCTCTATTTTAATTCCATAAAACATCCAATTAATCATTGGTAACAGCCATAGGGGTTGGTGGAATTTGAAATTCAAAGGGTGTCTCAAAACTCTATAAATAGGAGCCTAATGATCACTTGTAAGACACCATTTTTCATCCACAAAGCACTTGGCTGAAAAATACACCTTGAGGCTTGATTATTCCAGAGAGCTATTTCCTAGAGAGATCCCTTAGTGCTTAGAGAATAGGGGGAAATAAGCTTTTGGACAAAGGTCTTGAACCTTGTTCAAGTTGGTGATCCCCACTACTCTACACTTTGGTTGTGTGAGAGTTTGTGTTTTCATTCTTTTGATCTTGTTGTTCTTATTTACTTGTATTATTAATGTTTTGAGTTTGTAATCTTCTTCTTCTACCTCTTTATATTTACTTGTATTTTGAGCAATTGAGTTGTAATGTTTATTTAATCAATATTATCTAGTCCATTGTATTCTTGGCATAGAGTTGTATTTTTGGTTTTTCCATATTTCCATTGAGCAATAACATATATTCTCTAACAGGTCATTTCTTGGTCATGCTGGTTTCTATAGGAGGTTCATACAAAAAATTTCAACGATTGCTCGTCCGCTAAGCAACCTCCTAGCCAAAGATGTCTCTTTTGAGTGGACACCTAAGTGTCAGGAATCATTCCGGACGCTTGTAAATTCACTCACTTCCGCTCCCATCATTCAGTCACCCGATTGGAGTCTTCCTTTCGAGATCATGTGTGATGCCAGCAACTTTGTTGTGGGAGATGTGCTAGGACAACGAAGGGAGAGGAAACTCTTTGTTGTCTATTATGCAAGTCGAACTCTCAATAGTGCTCAAATGAACTATTCCACTACTGAAAAAGAGTTGCTTGCCGTCGTCTTTTCCCTTTAAAAATTCCGATCTTATTTGATTTGATCGCCTATTACGATCTTCACAGATCACTCCGCCCTTAAGTATCTCCTTTCCAAAAAGGATGCTAAGGCGCGATTAATACGGTGGATCCTTCTCTTGCAAGAATTTGATATAACGATCAAAGACAAGAAAGGTGTTGAAAATGTCATCGCGGACCACTTGTCCCGACTTGAATTCAGCGATCCCGCTGATGGTCCACCTATTCTTGATGATTTCCCCGATGAACAATTGCTTTCCATTACTAAGTTACCGTGGTATGCTCACATTGTGAACTACTTAGTAATAGGTGAACTCCCATCTGAATGGAGTTCACAAAACAAACGCAAATTTCTGGTCGAGATGCGCAATTTCTTTTGGGATGACCCATACTTATTCAAGTATTGCCCCGACCAAATCATGCGAAGATGCATCCACGACGATGAGGTGTCTAGTGTGCTGAATTTTTGCCACAATGATGCTTGTGGTGGTCACTTCGTTGTGAGGAAAATCGCTGCAAAAATCTTACAATGCGGTCTTTACTGGTCCACTCTGTTCAAAGACACCAATGATTTCTATCGTTCTTGTGTAAGGTGCCAAAAGTTAGGTTCCTTATCCCGTCGGCACATTATGCCCTTGAACCCAATTCTTGTTATGGAAATATTTGATTGTTGGGGGATAGACTTTATGAGACCATTTCCACCTTCTTTTAGCAACCTTTACATTATTCTCGCTGTGGATTATGTTTCCAAATGGGTCGAGGCTGTACCATGTTGAACCAATGATAACGCTACAATTGTCAAATTCTCGAAAGAAAATATGTTATCAAGGTTCGGTAATCCTCGCATTATCATCAGTGATCAAGGCACTCATTTTTGCAACAGATCCTTTGAGGCTCTTATGCGCAAGAACGGTGTACTTCATAAGGTTGAAAATGTCTATCATCCATAGACTAATGGTCAAGCTGAGTTAGCCAATAGGCAGATAAAACACATTCTGGAAAAGATGGTAAATCCCGACCACAAAGATTGGTCTACACATCTTCTAGACGCTCTTTGGGCATACCGCACTGCTTTCAAATCCCCTCTTGGGATGTCTCCCTATTGGCTTGTCTTTGGAAAAGCCTGTCATTTACCTGTCGAGCTCGAGCATAAAGCGTATTGGGCTATCAAAGCCCTAAACTTTGATCTGAATGCCGCAGGTATCAATCGCAAACTCCAATTGTCCGAAATTGAGGAATTGAGAAGTGATGCATATGAAAATTCCAGGATTTATAAAGAAAAATTGAAAATCACTCACGATAAACAGATCCTGCGGAAACACTTTGAGCCAAATCAGAAAGTGCATCTGTATGATTCTCGCTTGCACTTGCACCCCGGTAAACTGCGATCGCGATGGACTGGTCCATTTGTAGTGAAGCAAGTATTTCCCAACAGTTTTGTTGAGGTCGAGGACCCAACTGGTGGGAGAATTTTTCGAGTCAATGGCCAAAGACTAAAGCATTACATTGAGTGTGTGAGTCATGTTGAAGAGGTCCTTCTTAAGGACCCAATTTATACACTCTAAAGTTCTAAATGATTTGTTTGTTTTTTTTCTATTTTTTCTGTCTTTCTTTTATTTTTGTATGTTTTTCGTTCTTGTATTTTGTTTGTTTTGGGGTATTGTTATCAGGCTATTTACGCTCTCGCCTCATGGACACGGTCATCATCCAGGTGTTCTTTTTCCTTACCTTTTTCATTGATTATTCATTTTGACATTGAGGACACTGTCTAATTTTTGGTTGGGGGTGGTGAGCATTCATTAACATTCATTTGGAAAATATTATTGTTGTGTCATTAGCATTCATTTGGAAAACATTATTGTTGTAACGCCCCAACTCCAGGGACCGTTACGGTGTGCCTTGTAAACAGTGCTAAACTCGCTAATCGAGTCATTTGGCCAAAAACGTGTAACTAAGTATGATTAGCGGTTTAGGGATTAAACATATTGGTTAGGGTGTAACGTTTCACTAGAACATTTAATATATACATTGGGATCCCGAAAATATAATTTCACAGTTTATCACAGAAAATATTTACAACAGGCCGTTCTACGCGGCAAAACAGGGTTCAACCCTAGTTCCACTTTAAACCTCGGCCGTGGCGGACGAGCAGCTGCATATGTACACGTCATCACCTAAGCTCTCCAACTCAAGGATGGTCCAGCTTCCTCTTGCCTTTACCTGCACCACATAGCACCCGTGAGCCGAAGCCCAGCAAGAAACATAACACTTTACATAAACATTATCAAATGATTATCATTATAATCACACCGAGCGTAAAGTTTTCAAACCAATGAGTGAACATCCCATAATTCGAGAGGGAGAGTGGCTGCTAGGTAAGCCACTAGCCTCCAAGCTCTTATTTCATTCATCGACCCTCAAGGTCGGTCTGGCATTAATGCTCTTTGAGTCATTCAATGCTGATGGTCGATTAGATCTAATCTTTGTTGGCTTGCGTGATACACGCTAAGGCCGTTCTGACTAATGGGTCAGCGCTATGTGATCAGTGTCCAGCATCACTGCCAAACCTGACTAATAAGTCACAGCTTCACAGTTGATATTAACACCTTTGCCAATTCTGACTGATGAGTCAGTGCAACGTGACCAGTGCCCAGTATCACTGCCGAACCTGACTAATGAGTCACAACTTCACAGTTGATACTAGTCCCTTTGCCAAATCTGACTAATTAGCCAGTACCATGCACAAGTAAGAAACGCTATCAATATGTATCATATGCCAGTTATCCAAGAATAGGGCATTCAGCATGCTTACTAAACAGTTGCTAGCATAATCATGATCATGCACAAACCCAGAGACTCAAGCTCTGACCAATCTCATATTCATCATTCATGGCATGCCCTAATCATATGTTTCTTGTGCATCACATGCATCACACTTAATCATCCAGCATGCCTCAATAATAATCATATGCAAATGGGCAAGATTGCCAGGCATTCATTATACTATCAGTGTTTACATTTAAACATCCAACATGCATCAATCATAGCCATGCATGTCACATATGGGGTGCAGTTTTCTTACCTTAGGTTCGAGCGAGAATTAATAAAAGAAACGACCTTTGAGAACGATCAGTCCTTTGGTCCTTTAACGGTCACCTAGTCATAACCAAAAATATAGAATACCATCAATAAAAATGATCAACATAAGTTCCCAAACCAATACCTCTTATATTATTTTATAATATAATGTAATATTATATTATTTTATAATATAATGTTTTAGATTAAATAAATGTGACATAGAGTGTTACATATTGTAACATATAATAGAGAGTTACATTATTTGGATATATGTGAAATATCCAAACATGTAACATATTTGGTGTTACAAATTCATCACAAATTTGTAACTCCTAAATATCACCCATTATTGTGTAGATTTGTTGTTACACAATATTGAGATGAATTTCTTAAAGCCATATGAGAAATGGCTGATAGAGATGTGATTTTAACTCCCATATTGTGTATGGAAGTTACAAAATCAAGTGGGAATAAATTGGAACGTTTTGGAAAAAACTGAAAAAATGTGTTGCTGAAATTGACTGAGGGCCGCGGCGCCTGGAACAAGCGCCGCGGCCCTAATGGCTGACAGCTTCATATAATTTCGGTTTTTATCCAATTTTGAACGATTCCAACAGCCAAGTAACTCCCAAATATCTATTTTAATTCCATAAAACACCCAATTAATCATTGGTAACAGCCATGGGGTTGGTGGAATTTGAAATTCAAAGGGTGTCTCTAAACTCTATAAATAGGAGCCTAATGCTCACTTGTAAGACACACCATTTTTCTATCCACTAGAGCACTTGGCTAGAAACACCTTGAGGCTTGATTATTCCAGAAAGCATTTCCAAAATCTGAGAGAGATCCCTTAGTGCTTGAGTTAGGGGGAAATAAGCTTTTGGACAAAGGTTTCAAACCTTGTTCAAGTTGGTGATCCCCAATCCTCTTCACTTAGGTTGTGTAAGTGAGAGTTTGTTTGTGGTTTATGTTCTTCCTTTTATTCTATTGTTCTTCTTCTTATTCTCTTGTTTTATTTACTTGTATATTTTGTTTAAGAGTTGTAATCTCTTCATTTGGTCCAAACACTTTATTTTATTTGTAACTTTTGTTTTGAGTTGTATTTTACTATTCTCTTCTTCTTCATCATCTTCTTCATTTCCTTTGTTTTATTTGTATTTTCAGTTATAGAGTTGTAACACTTTATTTAATCAATCTTGTCCATTGTAATATTTTGCATAGAGTTGTAACATTATCTTACCATTTCCATTGAGGCAATATTATTTTTCCTAACAATACCTAGTCTCCAGGACATCAATCCCCACTTAACCGGGTACTAGGATCAACCCCAAGGCCTATGGCAAGCATCCCTAAGCTAAAAACACAATTTCAGTCAAAAATGCCCTGATGGGCTGCGGCTCACCACAGCCATGCCGCGGCTCATCACCCTGACAGAGGCATATTTTCCTCAGAAGCCACCCTAGGCCGTGGCACACAAAAGCCAGGTCGCGGCTCATTACCCAGATCAGCCAAAAATCAGCAACGCACCAGCTCGACCTCCCCTGCATATTCCCCTAGAACCAAGCCTTCAAACCAGTTCCAAACCTTCTCCAAACACACAATTAAACCTCTAAACATCACCCATAACTCCCCCTCATCAAAACCCAACCAAACATACACAAAAACTCCCCTTGATTCTCACTTTCTACATCAAAAACCAAAAGGAAAATAGAGCATAA
Organism: Humulus lupulus; assembly: GCF_963169125.1. NCBI lineage: Eukaryota > Viridiplantae > Streptophyta > Magnoliopsida > Rosales > Cannabaceae > Humulus > Humulus lupulus. Next base: position 184,873,732 of record NC_084802.1, read on the forward strand.
CCTGAATTCAATGGCTAGAACTCACCTTAAAAATGATTTTGAATCCCCTTAAATGTCTGAATCAAGTTCCCTAGCTCCCACCTTTGATCTCCTAGCTCAACTCCTCAATTTGGGCTCTCAAAATTCAAATAAAAGTGAAGGGGAAAACATGTACGGGAGAAGAAGGAGAGGGGATGAGGATGGGGCTCTGTTTTGTTCTGTTTCTACAGCCTTCCAAACCCTAAAACTGATATAAATCCTTAAGGTCAAAAGACCATAATGTCCTTAAGCCAAATAAACCCCTTTAAAGGCTTCCAAGGGTAAAACCGTCATTTCCCGCCTATCTCGTTAATTATAATTAACGCTCTCCAATTCCCGCTATTCTCAATATTCCCAAATACCAATAAATCATATCCCATTACCCTTTTAATTCCCGGTAATGCTCTAATCATTAAATTCACCCCGAGACTCACCCCGAGCCCCGAACTTAAACCCGTTATGACTAGACCGAACACTTACATCTCATGATCGTCTCATGTCAAATAGCTCGAACTAATCCACCTTATAATGTGGCTATATTAATTAATCACAATCACGCACCCAAAATATACAATTACGCCCACAGTGGCCAAATTACCAAATTACCCTCATAATTAACATGTGAACCCATATGCATGCATTCACCATCATATAATAATATAATTCACGTAAACATGCATATAATCATTAAATACTATAATAAATCAATTATGGCCCTCCCGGCCTCCTAATCAAGGTCCTAAACCTCATTAGGAAATTTGAGGCATTACAATTGTCTTGTTGAATTTTTAAGTCAAATTTTCTCAAAATTATCCAAGCATGAGTATAACTTGTTGGTTTGAGTCAATTCTTACCATGTTTAGCTATTAAGAAGTGATTTTCAGAGTTCTTTTGTGCACTTTTCAAACACGTGATAAATTGGTTGTTAACACAAATAGTTGAGAGAAATTTCAAGTTTAAACTTTTTCATTTCTTGGTGAGTTGTGAGAGTTGAGAAAACAACATTTTGAACTTTTATTGATCATTTGAGTTGGTAAAGTTACATATTTGGAATTTAAAACATGACATTTACTAGAGGGATGCTTTTCATATAAGAATGAGTCTTTGTAATAAAGTTTAAATTTGTGTTCTATTTATTTTATTTGTAATTTCCTTTTATTTTTGTGTTGCCTCTTGTCAAAAAAAAAGAGGAAAAAAAAAGAAATAAAAAAAAGGGAAAAGAATGATGACAAAAAAAAAAAAAAAAATGTTGAAAAAAAGTAAAAAAAAAAAAGAGAACAAGAGCAATGCTTTCCTTTATTATTTTTGTAGTTGTTGAAAAAAAACAAAAAAACAAAAATCTTTCTAGTATTTTTATTTTTTTTGTAAAAAATAATAATAATAATAAAAAATATATATTATTAATAGTTTCATTTTCTTATTTATCATTTCTAGTTAGTTGTCATTTTATTTTTGAGTTTTCTCTTGTAAATCCCAAAGGTTGTTTGTCATTTAAATTCGGGATAATAGTGGCAAAAGTACCCAAAGTTTAGGTTTTGTACACGGCATAGACTCAATGTTTATTTTTAGTGGCAAAAGTACCCATAGTACCAAAAAGTGTTATTTCGTTTGATTCCGTTTGGTTTACTCCGTTTGTGGCTTCTGGGTGTACACGTGTACGCACCAGATAATTCATAACCTTTATTTAAATCTATTTAAAAAATAATGAAAGAAAAATTATTTCCTAAAACAAATGAAAATAAATAAATGGGAGCTTTCCATTTAAACCTTCTCCTTCACATCAGATGAAGCCATTGCCGTAAAAAACCATTCGAACGTGGCTTAGGAAGCCATTGCCATCGACTTAATAATCCATCGGTCGAGGGTCTGTGGCATTTTAAATGGCAGCAAAAGGTTCATTTATTTCTCTTCCTGCGATTTCCTCGAACCAAACTCAACCAAAACTTCTCCAAACCTTTGCTGTAGAGTCCAAGAACTTTACTTAGCTAATTGTTTAGTAGTGTTATAGTATGTATAGTATTATCTTTGTTACTGTGGATTTTTGGTTCAGACCGGGAATTATTTGGACACTCATAGTAGTACTTATAGATTTTCTAAGTTTAACCTATAGTTTAAGCATATTAAGTATAACCTAAGGTTTGATTATATGACTGATAATTAAGGATTATATTTATTATACTATAAGGTTTAGATATCAACCAATAGGATTTTAAGCACATGTTATGAATGGTGATTAAGGATTAAGTATTTTTGAGGATTAAATTAAATAAGGGTAAAGTTTGAATGTTATAGGGTCAGTCAGCAGCTTTGAATACGTCGAAGGCTTAGTCAAGGCTGTTTACTCCATTCAAACTTAGCTAAAAATGTGTAATTTCGTGTTTAAATATTCAGCGTGTGCCAATATATCGCAGCTATAGGGGGCGATATATCGCAGCACGTAGATACGGAAAACACGAGACAATGCACGGTCGCCTCGGGCATACTGGCCCAGGCGATATATCGCCTACAGGGGGCGATATATCGCCTCCTCCAGCATAAATTCAAACATTTTTGAATTCTTTTCCTTTCAGCCATTCAAATTTCTTCAAAAGTCCAGCATCTTTTGAACGAGTCTTCAGCCTCTGCTGAACGATTATTCAAATGATTTTCACCTAAAAAGCCATTATTTTTATTCAAGTAAAATCAAGATACTTTCATTCCCAAACTCTATAAATAGGACCTAGTACCCAGCCATTATTCACCTTTTGCTCTAAGTTCAGAAGCTGCTAGTGCTAAGTGAGTGTGAGAGTGTAAACACCTGGTTTGGGAAATCATAAGCTTATCAAACACTTTGGGAAGTGAGGTTCTATAGTATTTCGGTTGTGGTATAGATTGGTCTTTCAAGTCTTTGAGGTAAACCAAAACTTTAGTTCATTTGCTTTATGTTATTTCCTCTTTCATAACCTTCTACTCAGTCCCCTAACCTCATTCTTATTTTGGTTAGGGAATCCAAGTTCTTAAGCACATAAGTTTCGGTAAGTATGTTTTTCAATGGGTTAGTCTTTCCATCCTTTTCATTTCATCTCTTTTCTTCTTTAGACTCACTCTTTTTAATGGTTATTAGGAGTGTTCCAAAAAGTCCCAACTCAGTCCACATATCCCGGTAACTTTGGTAAGGAAAATAGGCTAGAATCAATATGTTATATGCTTATGTTATCTTATGTTTTATGTTATTAAATGTGTTATGAATATGTATGTTTGTAGGCTTGGGCTTATGCCCTATTTGACTAACAAGACCCCAAAAAGATTATGGGCATATGCCTACTTAGCTAGTAGGACCCCACTAGTCTCATGGGCATAAGCTTGTTTAGTCTATGGGACCCCAAGTAATAATGGCCATTATAATAAGTGTATGTATTAAGTGTTATGATATGTCTTTACGTTTATTATGAAATTTATGTGTATGACTATGTGTTAGATTTTCCTTGCTGGGCATTAGGCTCATTCCTTTTTGTTTTATGTGCAGGAAAATAGCTTTAGAGGCGGTAAGATTCGTGACGCTTAGAGGATGTGTATCGATGATGAATGGAGTCAAGGGGCCGAGCGTTATTCGATTCGAGGATGTAGTCTCATTTTACTTTTTTTATGGTTTTACATGTATTTTCCGCATTTTCTATGTAACTCTTTTCATTTCAAGTTATTGTTGTTTTAAAGACAATGGGTACCCATATCCTACTTATTTTTATGAAAGTAACCTTTGTTTCTACAAGTTTATAATAAATTATGGTATTTTCGCAAATGTATGTTTTAATAAGAATTTGTATGTATAGTTCGATAATGGTCCAAGAGTCTAGATTAGTGGGTCATTACATTTGCCAACCTCAAAAACAACCTTATAAACATACTCCACTCATCCCAAGCACCCCAAAAACTCAAAACCCAATCACATGCATCTCTAATCCCAAAATTCACCATAGTTGTCCCTAAGCTCAGAAACTCAGCAAAACCAGTCAAAACATCAGAGTTAGAGGCTTAGAATTCACACCTTTAATGGAGTTTCGATTTCAAGACAGCCTCTACACCTCCTTAGCTTGCCCTTCCTCACCCTTTGGTCTGAATTCCCTAAAGTTCCCATCAAACTCAGCTTATGCACCATAGTTCAAAAACTAAAACCAGAAACTGAAGAAACTATAGAACCTTACCTCAAGTGTTAGGGTGTTCCTGCTAAACCTCTGCCAATTCTCCAATCCTAGCTTAGGATTCTTGATGCTTAGCCTAACCCAGCTCTCCTCTGAGCTTTGCTCCAAGAAAACCTCAGAAAAGTGGTGAGAGAACCACAAACCGACCCAAGAGAATACAACTTTGTTTTCCCTTCCTTTCCTCTTTTCTTTCTTTTCCTTCTTTCCTTTCTTTCAGACTTCTATTACTTTCTACAATTCCCACTAACATAAAGCCTCAACATATCTATCCCTTGCAAGCCAAATGACCTTAATGTCCTCCCTATTAAGTCTAAACCCTTTAATCCACTTAGGGGCATTTTAGTCATTTTACCCAATTCCCGCTAACTCCTCGATACCTAACTAATCTCCAATTATATTCCTCGATGTTAAAAATAGACTCCGATATACTCACTAAATTCCCATTTATACCCTTAGGCTCACCCCGAGCCGGGTATAAATCCCCGCCATGACTTTTTCGCTAATCTGCTCACTAGGATCGTCTCGAGTCACATATCACAGATATATCCACATAATTTAGTGGTCTCAACATTAGCCTACCAATATACACACAAGTACACAATTACGCTCTCAATGAGCCAAATTGCCAAAATACCCTCACAGCAGAGTATATAGCCCCATGCACACCTTTATCATCATATAATAATATGACCCACATAATCATGCATATAATCATATAATAGCACAGTAAATCAATTATGGCCCTCCCGCCCTCCTAATCAAGGTCCTAAACCTTATTTGGAAATTTGGGTCGTTATAGAAGATCCCTCGACTCTTGGGCCAGAGACATGCTCGTATGCACCTCGTTGGTCAGCTTATAATTAAGTTGTGCCGAAAAGACAAGGGCCTAATACATAGAGGATGAGTTAGAACACAAACCAAGACATAAACAATTAAAGAAGAGTTGCAAAAATTACCGCGGCAGTAAGTTCAATACTCTTATCATAAAGAGTATTACAGTCTGGGGCCTTATGCACATGATCCCAGTGGTCAGCGCCGAATCCTGAAAGACTCTGATCCATTCGAGAAAGAACGTCCGAGCCAAGTACAACCCCTTGGGTCCTAGCAGCACCGTCAAGCACGAACTCTTCAACATGAGGTCGGGCTGTCGACAGGAGGACCTTGGAGATGGAGGGTTTCTTCGGAGGCCGGCCGATTGTTATTTGAGTTACAGCCGGAGGAAGCAAGGTGGGCGCGGTCGAAACAGATACATCGACCTGGACATTCGGCTCCTCGGCTGTACTCGCAGCAATCTGAGCCGTTGGGGTCTTCTCGGTGCGTCTGGGGACCTTGGATGGCCGATCGGATTTTCGCGCGCCTCTCGGGCGCTTACTCTTTTGAGCTCCGTCATCGCTAAAGAGCATGGAATCGAGGTCGGGATCCATAGCACCTGCACAGTTCCAATCGAAGTTAAACATAATGTTAACAAAACTTGGAAGATAAAAAAAAAAAACCAAGTAGAGAAAGACCTAACTGGAACTCTCCCCCGAGCTTGAGCTCGAAGACCATGAAATTCCCCCATCTTCAGAAGAGGCAGGGGGAGTACCTTCCCTATAGGTGACGTCAACCTCGAAAGGTCCCTATAGTCATTGGTCCCATATTGAACGGCTATCCCGTCCCACACCTCGTTCAGACTGTACATAGTGTCATATTTTCCGAGCAAACTATCAAACCTATGAACCCGGTCATCTACCCAAGTCCATATATAGAAATGGTCCCTATCATCTGGGCATAATACTAACCTATCGGGTTTGTGTTTTAATAGGGTGGGGGACCACATTTTCGAGCTAAGGATGACTGTACCTTGATCATCCGAGTCCGAGCTCGAGGCTTCATCGTTAGCCTCGTTCCCCGATTGCAGGCTTCTTTGGTGAGCTGGAGGCGGGGGCCTCACCTCTCTCCTTGGAGGAAGGATGCCTGTTGGCAAAGGCACGAGCTCCCAGTGGTCGTACTTTTTGTTGGACCAATCCGAGGTGGACTGGCCATCTCCCAAAAGCCCGTAGGCTCGGAGCTTACTCTCATACAAAAGATATGAGAGAGACCTCTTGCCATAAGGGAGGTGGAGCAGAGCCTCTCTATGCTCCTTCATTACGTCATCGGGAGTAGGACGGTGAAAGTTGGCTGGAAAACAAAACACATTTCAACTAAGTACAACCTACAGACAGAAGTCCGAGCATAGAGATAAAGAAGGTTGGGGTACTTACGAATCCGTCTGAATGAGTAGTATCGAGACGGGGACAAGCCATCTGTCCAGAATAAGGCTTTCTTAAAGTCATGTGGATGGTTAGGAAGGTCCTCAAACAACTTTTTCTCTTTGGGGTAGCTCGAGAGATAGTAGAAGTCGTCTCCTCCCCGAGCTCGGGAGGGATTGCTTTTCAGACAGAAGAGATACATAATCTCCTTTGGTGAAGGTCCTTTCCACTCAAACTCGTGGTATAACGACCTCAGGGCAGACAGAACCCTATAAGAATTAGTGTTGAGCTGGAATGGAGCCAACCCAACAAAGTCCGTGAAGTCCTTGAAGAAAGACTTCAAAGGTAGTAGCACTCCTGCCTTCATACGCTCCTGACTCCAAGCCGCATACCTCAGCCTGTTGTCAGGGTTTCCATTCCCTGGAGCATAGCAGCTTCGTTCGCTGGAGGTTGGAGCTTGACACCTTAAGGAGCTTGACAACCTAAGACTGTGGAAGGCCAGGATATCAATTATCTGGTTTATCGAGGTAACCGAGCTCCAGTAGTGCTCGGCCTCAAAAAATTCCCTCCTCGGTTGCGAGGTAGAAGGCTCCCCCATCAGTGAGAATTGGAGCTCTCCCGGACTGTACACAATGGTCACTTTTAACCTAGGGTCGAGGGGGATCGGCCTGGGTCCTGAATTAGATTCTGGATAAAGAGCCTCTCGAAGGGTTCTCCTTTTCTTTTCTATGACCTCGACGATTTGGCGGCGATAGTGAGCTCGGGTTTCTTCCTGTTCGCGCGCGAGATCGTATTCACGAATCAAACGTTGGTTCCGAGAAAACAGCGATTCTGGGCTCGGGGATTTTGGCGAATACGGAATTTCCAGCAACGACCCCCACCGTCTTTCCAGATTCTGTGACATCTAGCGAGAAAGAAAAAATGGTGAGGGCCATGCATGCAAGAACTCAAGAATTACGAGCTTGACAAGACAAACTTCGGAGAGTGCTCGGGCACGAAATGAGCTCGATACTAAAAACCCGGTTAAGAGTCGAAACGTGTATTCTACGAGAAAAAGGAGGGGAGTGGATAATTTTTTTTGAAAATCCCAAAATATCAGGGAAAAAGGGTGACAGTTATTCAAAAATGGTAATCTTGGGTGTCGTGCGTTCTTTAAAACCAAGATTGTGTACCCGATATCTTGGTGTGCAAGATATGTCTTTTAAACTTTGGAAACCCAGAAAAAATAAACCTTGTTCTACACCAAAACTGGATTTAGAACCAGTGATTTAAACTTAGCATGGAGACTTAAACGTGAAAGCCTATCAGTTAGAACTTCCTAGCGTATCATACTAAGAAAATAAACTAGTGCATTCTCATAAATAAAAGAACAACGCAGACAGAAACCAGCATAAAGGAAAACAAAAAGATCATCAGATACTTACACAATGATGGCGATTGCAAAGAAATCGTTGATTGGAGGAGAGGCTTCAGGTTCAACCTTACGGTCTCGAACAAACTGGCGGTCATTTGTTTCTTCGGCTGGGAGAACATGCACAAGCAAAAAGTTCTCTGGGATGGCTTCTGGTTTTGCCTCTTTTCTTTTTTCTTCTGATGAGTGTAAAATAAGAGGAAGACGATGACTGGGGTCTTATATATAGATGGTAAAAAAGGATTAATCTCTTATAAAATCCAACGATCAGGGATTGATGACATGATGGTACCGAAAAGGTGGCAGGCGAACGATCGTGGGCGGATTTCCAAGGTACTCGAGTACCTTGAATGAGCAATATCCAATTGACACGTGTCCATTTTCAAGTGTGTGATGGTGCGGTTCCCGAAGAAAGTAGTTCAAAAGTTTCCTTCTCATAGGATTCGAACAAATACTTTTGAGAGGGAAAAATGTTACACCCAGATTTCGAGCCTTAAGAATTGTGATCTCGAAAGCTGGATTCGTTAGGGATGGGCTCGTAATGTCTGGAACACGTGTCCACAACCTAGGCACCGAGCCTAGAAAGCAAGGGCGACTTCGAAGATGATAGCCTCAAAACCCTCACGATCTCGAAAGGCAGATATCGAAGTGCGTCTGTTCTTGGATGACCTCGGATCAGGGGTTCCGAGCCTGACATAAGTATGAGCTCGAAGCCACATAATCTCGGGAAAATGCTATAGCTCGAAAGTCATTAAGAGACCTGGGTGAACGTGGTATTGACAATATAAGCTGATAACTTTGAATATCTTAGTGAATCATCTAAGAGAGACGCAGTCTGCATTCATTGCTGTAAATCCCCTATAATCAAGGGATATTTATTATGCAGTTATACGCCCCCTGATCTTCAGGGGATGTTTCCTTGTATATAGGATTACAGGTCTTTAATGCCATTAAATTTATTTACATATACAGAATAACTTCCCGAAATGTGTGGGATAGTATTCTGAAAACCTCCTCTATAAATAGAGAAGTCATGCACCATTGTAAAGGACCGAATTTTTGTGATCTTGAGAGAAACTCTGGAGAATTCATTCTTAAAGAATTTCCAGAAATCATCTTAAGTTTTAATAACAAAGACTCGTGGACTAGGCAGAGTTAACTGCTGAACCACGTAAAAAATCCCATTTGTGTGATCATTTTTTTCTTGGCCATAACCAATTATTGTTTTCGTGCTCTTATTTCACTGTTGACGAAAAACGGCGTCAACAATATTCATAAATGATTATTGGGCTAGTCGAATCTTGCAAGTTCTCATGAAACTAGGAAAATACTAAGAATTAATAATAATTTAATTGATATTAATGTAAATAGATTATCTTTTCTAGAGGGGACGAATTAAAAGCAAAACGAAAAGAATTGGCCTCTTAAATTGACCTTAGAATGAGGGCACCTAGGAATCGTAACCAAGGGAATTTCCCTTGTGTTAGGGTTCTTGTGTTTTGATGGTGGCATTTCTTAAATTCTTTCTCTTTTCCAATTTTATTTTTGTGTTTTGAGTTGGCGGCCCATGGATTAGCTAAGCATGCATTTTGGCTAGACAATGAAATTTGCTGGTTTGAGGAAATCTCTCCTTCAATTTGTACTCTGTTTTCATTGCAATCTAAATAGAAATAAAATCTATTACCGACAAAAGAAAAAAAATAGTATAAAACACTTAACGATTTCACATAATGGTGATGTGAAATTTGATTTTTTATTGTAAGCATTTACAAATTATATTTGTGGGTCTAAAGTGGTACGATGAGGTATCTAAGCATACATAAAAAGTTCGGAAAACATTTAGAGGTGTTTAAGGTCACTTTTGGACAAGTTAATTAGGCCTAGAAGTGATGTATCACCCTTAGGAGGCGATTGATAACCGAGTTTTAGACCCGTTTTAGTGTGTCTGTTTAGGAAGGATTTTAGTTGTGTAGGGTTATTTTGTTCTATTTTACGTTTGTTTTGGTTTATTTTTAGGTTTTGAAGGACTCGGGATGCTTTGGAACGAAAAAGATGTCAAAATCACAAAAAGATGAAATGGTGTTTCGGAGCAAGTAGCGCAACCGCACTATTGTAGAGCCTGACCGCGCTAGGTGGCTAAAAAGAGGAATTTGGCAAATTTTTAAATAAATTGCGTTTTGGTCATTTCACGTGGGAAAAACGTAGGATTATGTATTTTAATGCGATTTTCAGTATGAAACCCTAAGGATTCAGAGTTAGAACATAGTGAAGATGGCTGAAGACTTTTTGAGAACTTTGGATAGCTTAGAGTTTCTTTCTTTCTTTTCTTTATTTTCATCTTTAGTTTATGTTGATATTTAGTTTAATGGATTTGATGATGTTTGTCATGAACTAATCTTCTTCTTAGGGTGTTAATGGATTCTTCTTGAAACCTTATGGGCGTGATTGGTATCAGTTTTGGAATCAATTTTATGTTTCCAAATACTATAAGTATGTAGGACCCAAAATAATCAAGTGATTGGTTTGGTATTTCCTAAAAAAAATCTAAATCTGATTTTAAAATTTTGCCTATCTAGTTGAAAACGATAAAACATAGTTTTATGTTTTATCTCTATGTTTTCTCTATTTACTAATTTATTCAGTAAGCCTTGATTCTATTAATTCTACTGTGTGTTCGAGTATATATATATATATATAAATATATGAGTGCATTTTTAATGGTTAGTACCATGATTACTTTAATATTAACTATTGAATTAAAATTAAATGTCCATATTTATAATTGTTAATTAAAAAATTTCAAAAATAAATTTTGATTTTTCAAATTTTTGGAAGGGTTACATGATGAAAAACGTATATTTATTATAAAAATATAATATTGTAAACTTTTCATTTTTCAAATGCATGTCAATTTCTAAATATAGGTAGTGTCTCTCATCAGTTGGAAACAATATTAATTATGACAAAAAATAACTAAATTCGAAATTAATATAGAAAAAAAATATTTACTTGTTAGTGACTTGCTTACCAAGTCACTGTGTTGCCACATCATCATAATTGTTAGTACCCTATGGGTAGTAACCATTGAGAAGTCTTCTATATATATATATAAATATATATATACTGAAGCAATAAAACACCTATATACTGAAGCAATTTTATGAATATAATCAATGCACTATTATTAAATTTTACTTAATTAAATCTATTGAAAATTTTAAAATCATACAACCTATGTATATAGAATATATAAAATTAAAATAATATTTAGATTCACTTGAACTAATCACATATTCAGTTCCTATTATATTTTCAAATTTAATACCAATCACAGATTCAGTTTTTTAAAACTCAAAAACAATTTACAGACATTGAACCAATCACATTTTCAAAAACATGTTTTTAGTCACTAAATTCAGATTTTCATTTCAGAATCTCACTTTTAAAAAATACAGTTTTCTAATCGCGAACCAATCAGACCCTATGATTCTTTATTGCATTTTTTATGAATTTCTTATCAATATTGTGAATTTTTTACTTGTGTTTAATGCTTGTGAATGCTTGATCACCATTTGCATGATTTATATGATTTTAACCTGAGATCTGAAAAGTGAAGGATAAATAGGCTATAGTCAAATAATCATAAATTTATATTGGACGAAAGTACCTGTATGATTTGTGTAGCTTAGGGATTACGTGTTTAATGCATGCGATATGTTAATTTACCACAGAGACATTGGAGATTTGCTTATTGTAGAGAGTTATAAGTCCTAGCAAGAATATAATTTACAGTTGTGATCCACTATCACAATAGAGATAGGAGTTCTGAGAATTGAATTAAAGAAACATAGGTGGATAGTTGATGAAGTTAATAACCCTATATTTTTATCTATTAATTAATTATTTTCATCATTATTTGTTTAGAGTTTATAGTTGTTTTTATTTCATTATTTTTATGTTTATCTTTTAGTATGCTTTATTCAACAACTATTCGATTAACCAAATAGAGATTAAGAGTTAACTATTGGTAACTGGTAAATCAGTCTTCGTGGGAACGATACTTTATTTATTACTTTATTACTTGTTTAAACGATACTTATACTTGCATACATAATTCTCACAACATTTAGATGTGTTTAAGAACACTTTTCGACAAGTTAATTAGGCCTAGAAGTGATGTGTCGCCCCTTAGGAGGTGATGCGTCATGCGCATGATTAAGAAACATACACGTGTCGCCTACTGGTTCCATACAAGTCACGTTTTTTTGCTTCCAAAATGTGTTTTAAAAATATCTAATCGTATTGATTGGATCTAATGACGGTGCCTAACATATTTAAGAAATTTTTTTTAGAATTTTTGGGATTTGAACATTCTTACTAACTCTTTATCTCTTTATCTCTCTAGCTCTCCAAGAATCTCATTTTACTCTAAAAAAATTCATCAAGATTGCTTGCTTTGTGAATTCTATAGGATTGTTGTATCCTATTCCTTATTCCATTTTATAAAAACCTCAAGCAACTCTTATAGGGGTTTAGAATAAAAGTTTCGGACAAAGATTTACTTAATCTTGTGCAGACCTTTGTATTATATTGTATTAGTGTTTCATTTGTTCTTATAATTATTGTTCAAAAGTTTGTAGATCTCCATCGATGTGTGAACCACTTACCTCCAACAAGAATGGGTTGGCCAATTTACCCATTGAGGAATGAATATGAGATCATGCATTAGCTCATGTTTTACATATTTGAGTTCATTTGTTCCAAAAATGACCCTTAAATATACCTTTAAAAATAAAAATAAAAAATCTTAACAATAAAAATCTATTTCGTCATTGCTATTTCACCGTTAAGGCTTGTGTAGATTTGAGACATTGTGACGAAAATACTAAAGCTGCTCTAGAAGTGATTCTTTGCTTTGCATTTGAGTGAAGCTATTAGCTTAGTGGTTAAGATGACATAAGTTGCATATGGCAATTTGTTGGGGAGAAGTAGAAATGAGTTTGGCAATGCACCCATTTAGGAATTAAGATGGGCCAACACATTGGCCCATGATTCACACATTTTGCCCAAAATGACCAAATATTACATGACATATATGCCTTCTCACCACGTGAACTCTTGTTACATACTTATTAGCTACCTCTCTTTCCTCTCCTCATCTTTATTAACTTTTTCCCACCACCACAAATATGAGTATCTCACCTTTATTAACTTCTTTGTCTCCCTCTCTCTCTATTGGCCTTGTTTCAACTCTCAACTTCTTTAATTTGTTTAAATAAAGAATATATTAGAAAGGAGAAAGAAAAAAGCTTACTTGGGTTTTATTTTACTTTTTAGGGTTTTTGGCTATTTAATGACAATTAATTAAGTCCATAATGTGCCAAAAAATAAAGTAATAAAAAGGGGAAGTAGGCACACTTGTCCATAGGCTACTTAGGTTGAGTTGAGTGCGAAAGAGAGACCATAATTTATTGGACGGTTTTTAATGAAAGAGAATGAATGTTTAATATAATGTTTAGCTCATTAAGTTAGTATATTATTACTTTACTACTACCATCAAGTTGGTCTAACACAATCTTCAATTAGGTCAAATACAATAAAAATCTAAATTGTTCCAAAAATTGAAGTGTTTATATTGTGCCCTATTATTTAATGATATCTTAGAATCCATTCCCTAATAAATTGATTTCTTTTGTAGCTTAGTAAGTGCGTTTACCTACTTTATTATTATAAATTGAATTTTGTATACTAAGATATTTCAAACCAAGTAAGTACTAAGTACCCAACTCAAGAGTCTTTTATGGCGACTACTACCACCACTATTACTATGGCTACTACCCTATAGCATTTATCCATTACCACCACCACTCACCCATTTTCTTTTTATCTTGTCTCTTCTTATATATATATATATATCCTATCACCTTACTAAGCAAACGTAATCATTGCTACAAAGATTGGTAATTTAATTAATTTATCAAAAAAAAAAAAATCCCTTTTAGAGATTTATCTTTAAAAAATACTAATAATTCATTACAAACAAAATAGTGATTTTATATATATATATATATATATATTCTTCCTTAGGTGTAATTCATCAAAAACAAAAAAAACACACGTGGCTCATGTAGCTTTTTATTTTATCTTAACAAAAATATTAGGTACACATATTTTTTTTTTATTAACGTGATATGTGTGTTAAAACCAAAGTGATGAAATCAATGCTACTAAGATTGGTAATTTAGATAATTTAATAAAAATGTTTTGCCCTTTTCGGGATTTATCTTAATATTTTACTTACTAGAAATGACCTTTTGTGTTAGTTGCACTTTGTTTTAAGTGCCACCCACTAACACACTAAGGTGAATATAAATATATGTATGTGTGTATACATATATATACATATATGTACATTTTACATTTAATTTATAAAGAAAAAAAAAGGGTTTTATGGACATATTATGAAAATATTTTTTTTCCAACTTAATAGGTCAAAAAAGCTTGGTAGTTTGGAATAATTCTATTATAAGTAATAATATACTAGCTTAGTAGCTTAGGTTTATACATTTTGGGGCTGAATGCGACACTATTATTTGTATATTACAAGTGCTTAAGAGAGAATATTATGTATATTATTTGTATGTTTTAGTGCTTCACTTCATACTTATTAATTCATTAAACAAATTAATAATAATAATAAATAGCGCCGTTAGTGATTTTTTTTTACTTATTGTTTTGTCGTTTTACTCTTACAAACACTTTTGAGTGGACTAGTTTCTATCGCATTAGCTAAGCATTATCAATACTCATAGTGTGAACTTGCTTTTTCAACGTTATTTGATTTTTTTTTTCTTCTTCTTTATATTATAAACCATGTTTTGGTGACATTTGGCATTGAAAAACGAACAAATAGTAGAAGACCCTAATGATAAATTAAGGATTCAAAGTCACAAAATCAGTCCCTAAGTATTATAAGAAATTAATGGGTTCATTCATTCACTTCATCATCTTCTACTCTAATTAATGATAAAATTAACCTATTGTGCCATTCGACACGTGTACTTTGTAGCTTATAAGTTTGCATTCAAACTACATGAAAAGATGGACTAAATTGAGTTATACTTGGATTTTCAAATTTACATAAATAATCTTTTTTAACCGTGAAATCACAAATAGATTTATATCTTCTGTACAAAAAAGTGTGTAGATAACAAAAATTCTTGATTTTAACAGTTTTTTAATTTTTCTCAGTTAACTTTAACAAATTATTCTTATATTTAATGGTAAATTATAAACATATCTTAAACTTAAATAAAATTAGAAAAAAATAAATAATTAAACAAATTAAAATAAGATATTTTACAATAATAATTATTTAAAAATAATAAAATCATATATTTTATAACTTAAATAAAATTTCATTCAACTTAAACTTAATATTATATTAAACATATAATAGATAATCTTTTGTTGTCACTGTCAAATTTAAAAACTATAACAAGCATAAACTTAAACAAAAATAAATAAATAATATACTAATTAAAATATGATATTTTTAAGATATTTTATGATAATTTAAATAATTAAATCATATTTATTTAAAAATAATAAAGACATACATATTATTTTTTTATCTAATAAATTTGTATGATAAACAATATTTACAACTATATATTTTTTAAAATATATTTAAGAAATGATCTTATTTTTATTAAAATTATAAACAATATCTATAACTTTGAAATTAAACAAACAAACGTGTATATATATATATATATAGCTTGAAAATGTTGAATCACAACCTAAGTACCTATATGATAAGTTAAGCACGTTCAAAGTGACGAAGTCACTAATCTTAGTAATGGATTTATTTCGACTTTTTTTTTTTTTGTTAAAAGTAAAATTGATTTTATATAATGATAAAATTAACTCATTACATCGTGTTTTCTAAATTTTGAGATTTAAACAAATGCTTTTTCTTTTTTCTTTTTCAACAGTAGTAAAATTACAAATTGATTTTATATATCGTCTTCCTCATATATGTTGAAAATTAACTTAGTCTTAATCCTTTTAAAGCACTACATTGGAAATGTTCTACTCTATTTCTCAAAATACATCTCTCAAAATACTTCATCAAAATCTTTTTTTATTTTATTTTACTTCACACTTTTACATTATACCATATATTAATTATTTATATTTTCTTTTACATCATTTAAATATTATATTTATAAATATTATTTATTTATTAAAATCAAAGAAACAAATTGAAAAACAAAATAATAATAATAAAAAAATAACTAATGGGAGAGTGATGGAAAACAAAGATAAAAAAGTACTAAAAAAAAATATCTAATGAAGCTTTAAAAGGTTAGTTACATTTGGTGAAAAATATATTGGTATTCGAGCTTATGTATAATATCTAAATCTTTAGAACGAAATGAATTTTAAATCCTTAAGTATTTATTTTTACATATTTGCTAGTTTAGAGGAATGCTCATACTTTAGTCTTTACATAATCTATTTTTCTCGAGAAAAAAACACCAAGAAAGAAAGGACGAAATAATTTTTATTTTTATTTTTTTTCAAATGGGTCGAATCCCAAACTCCAATAGTCTCACATTTCTTTTTACACTCGATTCCATGGCCCACTTTATTCAAAAAAAAAAGAGGAACCTAAGCTATTTTGAAAGTAAAAATGGACAGTACAGTACAGGTATAAATACACCAATCAACTGCAAAAGCAAACCTCAAAATCTCTAGTAGTAAAAGTAATGCTGGACATACATACATGTGAACTTTTTTTTGTGAGTAGAAGAAAGAAAGAAAGAAAATTCAAAGCACTGAATAATTTGTACGTGTTATATTCATTAAAATTTATATATATATTATTATATATGATTGTGGGTTTGACAAATACAAGTTCCCCAGACCTAGTCAGTTTCGTCCTTTCCTTTCCACCCAAAAACCTAATTATTCAAATTTCGTAATTATTATTTATTATTAGGCCAAATGTAACTTTTTAAAAAATAAATAATAATCGTTTAAGCGAGTCTAAAATTAGCCCCAATCCAAATTTACACTAATCGATCCTCTCATACTCGTGATCGATGTGGTGATTTTGTTGATTTCGAACATTCATATTGTTATTTTAGTCTCGTTAACTAATTGAATTATATTAATTTAAAAGCAAAACCTGAAAATTTGTGGAAAGAAAAAAAAACGAGATTAAATATTAGATAATAATAATAATAATAATAAATTTAAACAACTATATACAAGCATAATTATAAACGCAATTACAGATAATCATAGATAGCAATGGCAACAGAATCATTCCATCTGCTATCCTTGAAATCCTATAGAGATATATATATATATTTTTCATGAACTAGATCTATATATGAAAATAAATAAGATCGAGTTAAGATCTAAATTATAATAATTATAATAACAGTACTAGTAGCTATAGTAATAACTTAGGGAAGAAAGTGGAAGTAGAGAGATTTATATATATATATATAGAGAGAGAGAGAGAGAGAGAGTAGTTGAAAGTTAAGGCTAAGGCTAAGGCAAGAACCTATTAATGGAGTCCTCTCTCTCCTTCAATCTGGCTTCGGCATCGGAGCTTGAAGAGCTCGACGACGCCGGGAAACCACCGCACTTTTGACACCTAGCGACGACCAAAATCTGACGGCAGGAAGGGCAGGAGGAGTGCGATCCGAGCCAGGTATCGATGCAGGCGACATGGAAGGCGTGGCCGCACTGCGGGAGCTCACGGATCTCGTCTCCGGCGGCGAACTCGGCGAGGCAGATCGCACAGTCGGTGAACTTGGAAGCTAATTCGGGAGTAAAAGCGATCTTCGGAAGAGAGCGAAGGATCTTCTTCTTGAGGCCTTTGTTCGGTGGCTGAGGTGTAGGACGGTTCGTGCCAGCTCCTCCTCCAGTACCACCACTGCTTCCGGTAGAGAGGCGACGGAGCCAGGCGCATCGAGCCACGGCCACCAGACCGAGGACGCAGATGAGAGCACAGAGAAGGGCGGCGAGAATTACTACGAAGTCGGAATCCACCGTGGGCTCAGGCGGCGACGGTGTCGGAGACGACGACGAGTTCACGCCGCCTAATAATCTGAAGGAACGATTCATGTGAATTGGAGTGAGTGAGAGAGGGAGAGAAAGGGAGAATAGTTAGAGAGAGAAAGTGTAGTGAAGAGATGAGAGAAAGGAAATATTGATACCTCTGAGAAAGTGTGCGAGTAACGTTTTTATGCGCACAGTCCAACCGAAAATAAAATAGATTAATTTTTTTTAAAAAAAAATTAATAGTATTTTTTTATTTTTATATAATTGAAAATAATAATAATAAAATTAAAATTATTCTAATTAGTTAGTTTGTTGGAGAGAGTGGTACAGTAGAGCTTGGAGACGTATAGCCCTCCCATTCCTCCTAGTCTTAACCTTTATACATTATTATTATTATATAATATTTTGTTTGTTTTTTAATAGGATTCCATTATTTCACATATTGAGTTTACATTATTATTAGGATTTTTTCTAGGGAACTATTACCACTACCAAATTGTGTCTTTAAATTTTTTGGTTTGTTAAAAATTCTTCCTAAACTATTTATATTACTCAAATATGGGGCTTCCGTCTAATTTTGCTAACAGAATGGTGATATGGCAACACTAAAGTGCTGATGTGGATTGTCACGTGTATAATTCAAAAAATAGATAGGATTTTCCCCAAAATTTTTACTGTTACCAAATTATGTCTCTCGAATTCTAAAATTTAAAATTTAAACAATATTTTGAATATTAAAAAAAATATATAAAAAACATTAAACTAAAAATTCATTTAAATTAAATTAAATCATACAAAATAAAAATTTAAGGCGACACCAAAGTTGAATGTGGCCACAGACCTACATGAGCCCAGTCAGTCGATGATGTTGCTACCCAACCAACTTTGAGCTCATTCTGACTCATGCCCAACACCTAAGCCAATTTTTGTCACTATCATTTTTTTTTTAATTTTAATGGTTTTTTTTCTCTTTTTTTTAATATTCAAAAGAGTGTTTAATTTTAAATTTTTAAAATTCAGGATCACAATTCGGTAATGGTAATAGTTCGGGAGACAAAAATCATATTTATTCTGTATATTATAAACGAGACATTGACATGACAATACCACATTGGCCACCAAACTGCCACATCACCATTCGCGAAATTGAACAAAAGTCTCACATTTCAGTAATGTTAATAATTTTGGAGGATTTTTAACAAGTTGAAAATTTTAAGGGTACGATTTAGATTGGTAATAATTTGGGAAAAAAATCTCAATAAGTCTTCTATTTTCTTTTATTTTCTTCCTTTTCTCATCATTTGTATTAATACATTCAAAAAGTATATATTATTTGTTATTTTAAAAAAAAAAATTATTTACTGTCCAATTATTTTTCTATTATTTTTCTTTTGTAGATTGATTTTTAATTGCTCAAACAAAATAAGCGAGTATGGGAGATTTGTTTATACTTTTTTTAATATAAATATTATTTAAAATATATAATACAATAATTCATATGTAAAAATAGATCTATTATTATTATTATTTTACAATTTTTTTTAAAAATAAGTACCTGTTGAAGCCCCTGATCCCAGCAACGCATGCAAATTTCATGTCCAGTAAAGGGAGTATTCTAGTCCCAGCTCCCACCCTATTTACATCCCTGAAAATAAGTGGCTCATAATAAATTTGATTTGGACAAAATTGTTTTATTAAATTTTGTTAAATAAATCTATTTTATTTTAAGTTAGATGTCAATTTTAAGGAATATCTCTAAATTAATTGTGTATTATCTTCAACTTGACAAATAACTCGTTTGTCTAAAAACAAAAAATAAAAAACCCTCCTTTCATTTTCATGTATCATTCTACCTACTTCAATTTTTTTTTTTTTAAAAATGATATTTTATATTTTTGATATATAAAATAGAAAAAACGGTTGTTCTATAATAATAATAATAATAATAATAATTTAGGTTTATTCAGATAAGTTAATTGTAAGAGAAATTAAAAATATAGAAAATATAGTTAGAGTTGTTGTAAGCATAGAAAGTGTGAGTGAACCATGCTTTAGTTTTGATTTCATTAAATCCAATACTTTTGTCCTCACTCATTAGGAAAATGTCATGGCCGTGGGGGACTAGGCTTTCTTTTCTTTCACACTCTCTCTCTTTCTCAGCTTATCTTATTATTTTTTTTATTTTGCAATATTAAAATTTAAGAAACAAAATAATAAATAATAATATCCTTTTATTTATTTATTTCTTATCCAAACATAGCTGAAGCTTATTACAAACAAAAAAAATAAAAATAAAAAATAAAAAGTAGACAAGGCAGAAAAGTGAGCCAATGATAAAAACGTATTGTCGGATCTGCAGCCAATCTGCTTTCGCCACGTGGCAATGAGGCGCACGCGGCACCAAAGCCAGATATTTGGCCCCAAAAATATTAGAGAAAGAGATATGAGACAAGTCCCTCTTGCTATTAGTTTAGTTACAAATAACATAGGATGATGAGATGAGATGAGTACGAGTATGAGATTCATTTAATATTACTAAAAGAAAATATCTTAGTATTTATTAGAGATTCGATTCACTCCACACTTGCCTTTATACACACACACACACACACACTTGCTTCTTTTTCTTTTCATCTAAAGTCACATCTTTTCCTTTGCTGTTGCACAAGATATATACACACACACTCACTCCCAACACCAATAATTTATGAAAAAACAAGCCTTTTTATTATTATTTTTATACTAGTTCCATTTCCAACAAATATCACTTTACAAAATTACAGTTCTTCCAGAATTCTTTACAGAACAACTACTTTTCGAACCGGAATCGAGTAAATTCGACCGGTCATCGAATGTTTCGTCGGCTACGTTGAGTTGAGAGAGGATTGCTTCGCAAAGAATTACTTACCAAAGTCATTTTGTTGAGTTTGTTACTTTGCAAGATAGTGTTCTTTTGAAAATTCAGTGTATGTAGTGAGTTGGAAAGTGATTTTGCCTAATAATAATATTAATACATGTCTATTTTGTAAAATGCTCCCTTATATATATTAAAATAAAGCCATACTGCTAAATCAAGCCTTGTTTGTCTAGGAATGAAACAACCAGCAGCCTCATGTATTAAATTAGTCACTATTGGTCAGAAAGAAGATGATAGACAGAATATAAGATACCCCACTTCTAATTTGACTCAACTACTTCTTTATTAAGTATCAATTGTACAAGTAAACAATGTATAATATGGTATATCTTCACATTTTAGACATGTATCTTATCCAAACCCAACCACCTAATACTACTACTTTTCTCTCTACCACCAACTCTACAATTTCCTCTCCCCTCTCTCTCTCTCTCTCTCTCTCTCTCTCACACACACACACGCACACCCACTACTTTACCTACCAGAGTTGCTAATAGATTCCCTTCTTTCTCAAAGACTCAAAACACAAACAACACTGTTCCCAGACGTAACAGAATGAAACATGGACTCTTCATGTCTCATTCAAACACCCAAAATCAAATTCTTGTGACCCAACTTCTTAAGCTGCAAAAATGTGAATTTCGAAATATAGGAATCCAAAGCGTAACATTCATGTTTCCGGTAAACGTGAACTAGAAGAAGTCTGCTAAATGTTGCCATTTCATTAACAACTGCAGCTAATATGTTTCTGCTCGGCAGCAGTTCATCGTAATAGAAAATGCATAAGAATAGGGTTTGCATTAATACATCTCAGTCTCTAACCTTCAAAAAATTATGTGAAATTTATGTGTCTCACAGGTCATATCTCACATTCCATTTTCCATTACCATCCGCGTTGAATGTCCAATTGTTTTCCCTTATCTGGAAATATGGAAGCTGAAATAAAAGAAACAAAACTGGAAATCTTAAAATCCAAGAAAACAATAGAGCACATCATGGCTATTAATAACTGTACATACTCTTCCAGGAAGAGGAAATGAAACGGTAAACAAATCTTCCATCCCAAGAGATTAATGGAAGAATAATTTTTTCCAGTGCCACAATCAAAGACATACTCAATAATTTCAATAATCTAAAACTAAAGCTCCTGAAATTCTATAACAAATACAGGTTATATATAAACAGTACATACCTGCTCCAGCACTTCATAACCAAATTTGATCCTAACATCTTGCTCCTTCTGAAAGTTTAAAATGGCCCAAGAAAATTCAGCAGCCCCTGTTGACCTCCTCTGCCAGAATATTAGAACCAATTGAAATTAGAACAAAATATGTTATCCACTGTTGTTATGTCTTATTAAGCGTATAACCAAATTCAAAGCTCAGAGTTTATGCCAACCTCTTTGAACTCTTTGTCAAAGTCACAGCGCCCCTTAACATTAAACTTAACTTCACCATTAGTTGTCACAGGGAATGACTTCTTCCCACGAACAACATATCGTACTTTCTCGCGCCTATCATATTTCATTCCTACTCCAAGACTTGCTGAGAACTAAAATTGAAGACTTTACTTAGTACTATATACATCAGAAAGAGAATGAAAATGAAGATGACAATTACATAAATAATGCTCAGCAACCAAAATTGAGAGCATACATCTGGATAGAAGCGTCTCAACAGTGCACTGAAATGGCTCGGAACTCCAAGTCGGGTATCAAGTTCTCCATGAAACTAAAACGGAATAAAGAAAAAGACAATAAGGGGTTAATACAGGTATGTCCCAGTTGAAGAATCAAATGTACTTCATCAGCCATGTTCACATAAATAAAGTTAACACTATGCTAAGAAACTAGGGTAGTTTTACTAATCCCTAATGGAAATAATTGATTCCCCCATTCTCAATTGTACTTCATCAGCCATGTTCACATAAATAAAGTTAACACTATGCTAAGAAACTAGGGTAGTTTTACTAATCCCTAATGGAAATAATTGATTCCCCCATTCTCAATTGTACTTCATCAGCCATGTTCACATAAATAAAGTTAACACTATGCTAAGAAACTAGGGTAGTTTTACTAATCCCTAATGGAAATAATTGATTCCCCCATTCTCAATTGTCTCAAATGGGTACATCAAAAAGTGAGTGAATAGGGGAAAAAAAAAGGGATACACTTCCTCATTAGCTACTCCCAGTACAGGATTAGCCAAAAGCCGTGAGTAGACGACTGAAGTGATAGTATTACAGGGATTATCATCAAAGCACACTTAGAGTAAGACTACATGTACAACAGAATATCAAAGTGAGTGAATTCCAAAATTGATTCCTGATCCCTAATAAAAATAATTGATTCCCTTATTCCCAACTTTAACTAGTAATGTGACTGGATTCCAAAGTTTGTATCTCAAATGGG
Source organism: Humulus lupulus (assembly GCF_963169125.1). Lineage (NCBI taxonomy): Eukaryota > Viridiplantae > Streptophyta > Magnoliopsida > Rosales > Cannabaceae > Humulus > Humulus lupulus. Next base: position 184,896,980 of record NC_084802.1, read on the forward strand.
TGCATACAAAAGTGAATGGGCCAAAAAAAGGGAAACACTTCCTCATTATCCATTCCCTTTTACAGGTCCAAATAAGTAAGAATAAAACAAAAAGTATTATCAGGATTAGCCAAAAGCCATTAGTATACTACTGAAGTGTTAGTTTACAGGGTTATCATCAAAGCATATGCAGAGCAAGATTAGATGGTAAAGCCAAATTCAGTACAATCCAAGCTTAGGCAAGAGTAGTAAGAAGAGAGTAAAAAATTGTGCATAAAAGTAGAAATTGGTGAGAGAAATAGTAGTACCTGTAGGTGGGTTTTGAGGTCGATGAGGAACTTCTGCTTAGCATGGATTCTCAAAGCTCCTTTGGAATCTCCAGCATATCTAAGAGAGGTCTCCATTTGGGGAAATTTTAGGGTTGATATTCGCAAACCCTAGCCGGAGTTAGAGGAGACCGTCACTAACTCGCTATCACTGTTCTCAAGTACCGAACTGTTATCCTCCACCTTCCACACTCCAAATTCTAACCCAATACTTTGCTACAAATCACGGGGCGTTTCTTCTTCATACGACATGTCGTTTTCTCATTCACAATCAACGACATGTCGTTTTTACGATAAAACCCCTTTTTTCTTTAAAAAAAATTGTTATTTATATTATTGGCCGCCGGCCAGCCGGCATATGTATACATATATTTTGTTTCTATTATTAATGGACGAAAGTGACACATAGTTAATGACTCTCGAATGATATAAATTTTTGCCTATATAATGTTTGTGGTTGTACTCAACCAACTCCATATACAATGAAAGACCTAGTCTCTCGAAACCCCAACGGGTTGTAGTTGAAGATTGGATCTCATGGCATGATGAGGTTCAACTTTTGTTCTTGAACATGCTCTTTTCATCTTTTGTGGGTTCATTATTGTTTTGGACCCTACATGTTATGGGCCTTTGTGAACATAGGATTCATCTATTGAATTGAACACGAGCCTTTGTGGCCTAGTTCGTAGATGCAATAGTTATTGACTAAGAAATATTGTAACACAATGAGGCATATTGAAGATGAGCCTCTTCCCAATGCATGGTACGTGTGGTTGTTAGGTTTGAAGGCCGCCTCCCATAAACTATAACAAAAATTGTCACTTCTTTGCGTTGATTTTGCACACTCACTGTCGAAATTAATCAAACCAATTCAATAGCGTTGGTTTCAAACTGATGCTAATTTTTGTTAATTGCGTCGATACAATAATCGACGTTGTTAGTAAAGACCATCAATGTCGATTCCAAACCAACGCTTCTGATATAAATCGCGACTTCTAAACCGACGTTGCTAAAATCAATCATGACGATTCTGATATCAATAGCGTTAGTTATGTAGATTTAGCGTCAGCTCTAAATCTACGCTAATGGACTAATTATATATATATATAAAATACCAAAAGATTGGTCGAATTCCATTATAACCTTAAGATTTATCTCTAGCTCTCTCAATCTTTACTACCAACCGCCCCTCTCTCATTCTCTCACTCTCATTCTTTCTCCCTTCTCTCACTCTCCCTCGTTCTTCATATATATTTCACTCTCACTCTTCTATATATATATATATTCTTGTTTTGCAGATGTTGGTTCGAGGCGGTGGTGGGTTTAAGTGTTCATAGGTCTCGTCATCAACGACTTATGGTGGTGCTCGCGTGGTGGCTCATGGGTTTCTGTAGGGCGATAGTAATCAACAATTAGTGGGTTTGGGTGTTCTTTTTTTCGGTTTTGCAGGTGGTGGTGCTCGCGTGGTGGCGATGGTTTGTGATGGTGGTTGTTCGAGGTTCATGGGGCTCGGCATCCATTTGTAAGCTCTTTCTATATCTCTCACTTGATCTCTCTTTCAATCTAAGTTCGTGAATACGGTGCTTTGTGGTGATGAAAATGTGGCTAAGTATCAAATTTGGGACTTTTTTTTTTGTAATCAAACTTTAAATATGATTTTTTTTCATTTTTTTAAATGTATAAATCTCATATTTGGTTCACTACGCATTGATTGTAATATGGATTGTGTATTTTTCATTTTATTTTTGGGTAAATAATGGCATTGTGATTGAGTTTTCTGCTTTGATTTGTATTTGATATCAATGTTGATGCCAATAATAGCTAAAAATGAATCTAGCTTTTTTTTCTAAGCGACAGTTTGAAATCGATACTATTTATCTTAATAGCGTCGGTTCTAAACTGATGCTTTTGAATGTATCTATTGCGACACCTTCTAGAACATCGGTTTCGAAACCAATGTTATTGGCAGTAGCTTCGGTTCTCCACCGAAGCTAAATCTCTTATTTTTAGTAGTGATATTTCTAAGGATTAGGATTGCTTAAGGCACTATTATCATTGTGGCTAGCCTCAAGGTTTGCCCCATGTTAGGTAATGAGTCCCTACCCCTATAAGAGTGCAATAATAGACCCTGGGTCAACTTGAGCTACTCTAAATTCAAGGATGCCACCTTAGGGTCACGCTAGGGCTTGATCCTCAACACACAACTAAGGCCATGCTTGACAAAGGTCCTCTAAGGTATTGGAGTTGAGAGCCTTCTCGGTCTAGGGTATTTCCACCATCTTGGGCATGAAAAATCAAGCTAAGACCGACCTAAACCACCAAGTCATTAACGAACTATGGTGGGGATGGCAGGGTATTCCCAGCATACAATATCGCACTTAACTTATCGACGATTAATGTAAATCATTTATAAAAAGTATAATTTAATTACTAAAATTTTATAAATTAGACTTAATTATTAATTTAATTAAATTCAGAGACTTAATTGCAAAAATAAAATAAAAAATCCTCTAGCCATTCATATTTCAAGTCATATCACCTCATTTTAAATTGTACCTATAATATATCATTTGAACAAGTTTCATATGTACAAAATTAAACTCGAATCTTCATGGTTGGATGGTCGGTGTAATTGTTGATCCCAAAAGAGGGTGTTTTAATATTTAAGCTCGCAAGTGCACGAATCGTTTCGGAATATAATGTTCATGTAAGTACGAGGTCGAACCCATGGGAGTTGACTAACATCAAAAGAAACTATTTCAAACAAAGCAAGAATATTCTAACCTAGTTCCAAATATTTGATGAGATTTTGTTTTAGAAAAATAAAACACAAGTAATAAAAAGATTTAAGATTAAATAGAAAAATTGTTTTCAAATGAGATATATAAAATAAGATTATTAAGATTTTAGAATCCACAAAATGCAAGTTTAATAGTATTTATAAGTATATTGATTCCCAAGTTTTAATATAGTTGAAATAAATCACACTATATATTTTTTCAAAATATATTTTCTATTCAAGCACAAGTTACTCTTTCAAAAAGGTAGGATTTTTCTTCACTTTTATAAGATATAATTTCTAAGCATTAGTTGTGTTACAACCTAATGAAACTACAAAAAATCAAAGAGATTATGTTTAGGCAAAATATGATACTTATGCTCTAAGAATTAGATGTGAACAATTTAATGAAAAACATTTAATCAAAGAATATCATATTTTTGCATAATGAATAACTAAGTGTAATATGCTTTAACACTCAATAATAGATGAAAAATGCATATCATTGATAGAAAAATCCATAAACAATGTTACACAAATGGGAAATCAACATACACTAAAAAATACTATCTAGTTACATTTTGCTTCATCATCATCTTAATAACCTTTGAAAAAGATTAGAAGCTCATAACTAGATAAAAATTACAAAATAACATACTTGACATGCTCTTCAAAAGATGAAAATGGTAGAGAGAAACTAGTGAAAAGAAGAAAGAAAAATGTGTAGAAGAGGTTGAAAAATATGAAGAAGAAGAGCCCCCCAAATGGTCTTACAAGACTCTATTTATATGCAAAATATGGATATTAAATTAATCAAATTAAAATAAATAAATTGATTAATTTAATTGTGTTGGGAAGTGGTAGGATAAATAGAGTAAGTGTAAGAGTATTGGAAAGATGAAATGTTTGGTTGGATAAAAGATTAGTGAAAAACTAGGGTAAAAAAAATGAATTAAGAATGTTTATTTAGGTAAGAAAAATAGGGAAGAATAAATTGATATTTGAGTGAAAAATATTGGGAATGAAAATGTGATTTTTGGGGGTCTTTTTGTGGCTGTTTGACAGCTTGGTTGACTGGCCATTTGGGCCTTGCATATTGGGCCCAAAGGAGACTCTTTTGTCTTGGGCGGTTTGGGCTTGAAGGGTGGCAGGGAGGTGATGTTGGCGAGGCAAAGAGCTGGCTGCTGAATGGGCCCGTACGTTGGTGATATATGTTGAAAAAGCTGGGAGCTGAATGCTGAGGAAACACATGGTGTGACAGCTGGCGAATTGGATATTATATGTGCTGAAGTTGGACTTGGCCGAGAGAAGAACAGGCACACGGTTGAGGCAATATGCTGGGCAAGAGTGATTGAAGCTGGCCAGGCGTGAGGGAAATGCTGAAGGCTGAGGAGGACAACTTCGGATTGGGCCAGGCAGCAGGTGGGAGCTGGGCTCGGGCTGTGGGCCTGGCAGATGGTTGGGCTCGGGCCCAGATGCTTGGTTGGCTTCATTCTTTCAAAAATAACATTTTTTTCTCCTTATTCCTTTTTCTTTTCTTCACTCTATCTTGGCTCTTCAAGAACCAAAAATAGAACCATTTCCTACAAAATAAATATAAATTAAGTCATGATAAAATATTTTCAATTATAAATAATTCATATAAATTTTTTGAAAATATTAATTATAACTTAATTTAACATTTAAGTTCAACAATACTCATTTATTTATTTATATAAAATTTTACAACAAAATAATTATAAAAATACATAAAATTCTATAAAAAATTAAAATGAAACTAATAAATTCAAAAAGTAATTAAAACTTAATAATTTAATTAAAAACTTAAGAACTAAATCATTTTTAGCTTAAAAAATGTGGTGAAATAACTCTAATTTCTAGAGTTATCAGTAATCTTGCCCAACCCGATCGAAATATACTGTAACGCTTTGGTTAGCCAAGACCGTTACACTATGTGTTTTAAATAGTGTTTATCTCGCTAAATGAGTCATTAGGCTACAAACGTGCATCTAAGTGTTATTAATGGGCCAGGGTTAAAATCTTGATTAAAATGAATGGATATATTTTATTAAAAACGTTAAATTGTACATGGGATCCCATAAAAGTGTTTACAAAGTTATTTACAATCCAAAATGGTCATTACAATTCAAAAGTTACAATCCGCCGACCTAAGCATAAAAAATAGGGTTAAACCCTAGTTCCTCTGAGAAACCTTGGTCGTGGTGGTTAAACGGCCGCATATGTACACATCGCCACCTAAGCTCTCCAACTCATGGTTGGTCCAGCTTTCATTTCTCTATACCTGCACCACAAAGCACCCGTGAGCCAAAGCCCAGCAAGAAAACTTTAACATGCTCATAAGTAGTGATTAACACATTTCTAAATCATAATAAACATGCCCGACAATAATAACCCTACTCGTGCATGCATACCATTCATGTAAATGACTACACTGTCATATGGAACCAAATGCTCTAAAGAAATGATTAAGTGATTCATATCGAGGCCCATTGCCCACGCACATGACTAATAAGTCACACTGGGGTCTCAGCGCCCTAGGATCTAGGACTAATAAGTCACCCTGGGACCCATTATCCTATCTTCTGAATAACCAGCGTTGGAGCTGGTCCAGCGTACCTGGCGCTTTAGTTTTCTACGCAATTGGGTTGAACAAGCATGCAATGCACTCCTGATTAGGTCTAATCATATCGACCAGCGCTCAACGCGCTATTGCCGCCCATTGACTCATAAGTCAATGCTTATGACCAGCGCTCAGCGCTATTGCCGTCCTTGACTAGTAAGTCAATGTTTTTCTCAAGCATATAATGCTAACAAACATTCGTCATATAACAAACATCCATATATATAGAGCACCCAACATGCTTCATCAATATTCACAGGCAGGATAATAATCATGGGCATTTACAGGGGCCAATGCCCAATCAAAACAATATTCAGCATTCGGGCCGAGCCCTAATCATGTATGTCACGTAATGGATGCAGTTTTCTTACCTCAGGCTTGAGCGTAAAATAAGTTAAGAACGACCATTGAGAATGATCCTAACTGTAGGCCCTTAGCGGTAACCTAATCAAAACCAAATACAATAATCTCATAAGATTAAATTCTTAAAAACAAACTCTGGAACCACTCTCGTGCTCTCAGGACTTCCAATTCACCCAACGGGGTGGTGAAACCATCCCCCAAACCCCCAAAGTCCTCCCAAGCCCTAAAAATGGGTCTTGCTGAAACAGGCATAGCGTTGGGGCACCACGCTACCCCAAGTTAGAGAGCACTCGTTCCCTCCCCTGCCTAGCGCTGGGGCGCCAGTTCTACAGACCAGAATTTTCTAGTTCTTTCCCCTGAGTTCCAAACTTCAAAACCGACCTCAAAGGCCCCTCAGACCCAAATTCAACCCTCAAAATCATAATACACTATCCATAACATCATTACAACATCATAATATACCCAAAATCCCCACAACTATCCAAAATCATCACTTAATTTCTTAAAACTCAAGAACACCAAGAACACAATTAAAACCCAGAAACTCAGCAAATTAAAGCCTAAAAACGTTACCTTAATCACTGGAAATGGATTCCTAGCTACACCCAAACAGTTTCCTAGCTTCAATTCTCCCCAAAATCCAAGCTTTTACTCAAAACTTCCAAGAGATAGAGAGATAGCCGAGAAAGATAGAGAAACAATACTCTGTTTTTGCTGCTCCATCACCTGAGGGTTTTAGTGACTCAATCACTATATCGGTCCAAAAGACCAATTTGCCCCTAGGGCCATTACACTCTCCCAAAACCCTCCAAGAGCAGTTTCGTCATTTGCCACTTACCTTGTTAATCATAATTAACGTCTCACAATTCCCGTTAATTCCAATATCCTCAAATAATTACTAAATAATTTCCCCCATTACCTGATCCCAGTAATGTACTAAGTTACCAAATTACCCCTAGGCTCGCCCCGAGCCTGATATTTGACCCCGTTATGACCAAACAGCTAACTTGCTTCCTAGAATCGTCTCATGCCGAATAATCCAAACATATCCACATAATAATGTGGTCTCACCCATATATCACATACATGCACATAAATATACAAATACGCCATCAACGGGCTAAATTTACGAAAATGCTATTCTAATAAGAAATGGGTTCACATGCATGCAAATACCGCCATATAATATTATAACTCACATAATCACATATTAAGTCAATTATGGCCCTCCGGACCCATAATCCAGGCACTAAGCCACATTAGGGAATTTGAGACATTACATATACAAGGCACCATTTCGTATTTTCATCAACGAGTGAGAAATTAGATGTCGTTTTTTGGAGTTGGTATCAATATTAAACGACATGTCGTTTTTACAACTATTGTGTGGAATGACGTTTAAACTAGGACATATAACCTTATTAGCCCCTAACTTTTTCCAAGTATTACACTTTACCCCAAACTAATTGACTATGGAATAAGTTACCCCAAATATAACAAAGTTAATTAATTTTCCCCCCAAAAATTACACAGGTGGGTTAACGGTGCATTTATTTTCTTTTTAAAATAATCAAAATTCATCTAATATGCAAAGCCCTAGAAAAGAAGTTTCAAGAAGATTTTTTACCCCTGAAATTTTAAATTTGTTGGTGTCCAAAGACAGAAAAAAATCTTTTATTGTAGCTAGATCCAAAGATAGAGAAAGTCATTGTTGGTAAGTAAAGTTTCCCATATTGAAGTTTATGTCATAAATTTTCTTTCTTTTTATTCTTCACTTTTTAACTTCTATGCACAAAATAGTTGAATTGTATTTTTTGTTATTGTAAATACTTGAAACATGTACAAAAGTGTGTTTGTTTTGTTTTTTTTTTTTTGCTCTAAAATATATTTTAGTTTTTAGTTATTGTGTTTTAAAAAATTAATAGGTACTATGTTGAATCAATCTGACCATGAAAGTGATGAGAGTTCAATATTTGATGATGACTTTAGTGAGAGTGAATATATGGATATGAGTGATGGTGATAATGAAATATGCAATGAGGAGATTTATGCTTCAAATCAATATGATGAATTAGCTAAAGATTCATTTGGAGAAGATATTGAAAGTGAAAAGGTAGAAATTTTTCCAGAGTATGGTGAACAAGATGAAGTACAAAGGACAGCTATCAGAGAGTTGTCAAGGCTAGACCGAAGGAAAATCATAAAAAAAAGCTCCTAATTTTGCAGTATTTAACATGGAAACAGATATGAGAGATCCAACTTTTAGGGTCGAGTTGGTGTTTAAAACTGTTACAGTATTCAGGATAGCCATTAGGGAGTATAGTATAAAAGATGGGAAATATCTCAACTTCACACGAAATGAAAATGATCGAGTTAGAGTTAAGTGCAACGAAAAATGCTCTTGGGAGATTTATGCTTCACAATTTGAAAAAGATAATCCTGCAGCAATGGAGACAACTTATAACAATAAACACACATGTCCACATGTTTTAAAGAACAAACATGCAAACAGTATTTGGCTAGCAAAGAGATACATAAATAGTATAAAACCTGGGAAGGATTTTTCTGTGGGTGAATTCATGGCCAAAGTTCGAAAATATTATGTGGTACAAGTAAGCAAGCCTCAAATATATAGAGCCAAACGAAAGGCATCTATATTGATTCAAGGTACCTTGAAGGAGCAATATGTAAAATTATGGGACTATGCTGAAGAGTTAAGAAGAACTATTCCAGGTTCCACAGTTATAATTGAAATTGAGATGAGTGAGGATCAAACACCAATATTTAAGAGGATTTATGTTTGTTTAGAAGCTTGTAAAAGAGGATGGAAATCAAGTTGTAGAAATATTTTAGGGCTTGATGGATGCCACACAAAAGGCATGCATAAGGCACAACTACTAGTGGCTATTGGAATTGATGCAGATAATTCTTATTACCCAGTGGCATATGTTGTAGTTGAAAAATAATGTTATACAACTTGGAAGTGGTTTTTGGAGTTTCTACAAGTTGATCTAGAGCTTAACAATGATTATGGCATAACTTTTATGACTGATAAACAAGAGGGATTGGAGATGGCCTTTGGAAGAATTTGGGAGGGTGCTGAGCATAGGAATTGTGTGAGGCATATTTATGCTAACTTTCAAAAAAAGTTCAAGGGTGATCTACTTAAAGTTAAATTATGGAAGGCTGCAAAATCTTCAATTGTTCTTTAATTTAAGGAAGTGATGGAGGAGATTACATAGCTAAATGAAGATGCATACAAGTTGTTAGAAAAAAAACCAGCAAGCCAAGGGTCAAGAAGTCACTTCAAGTATTCTAGCAAATGTGACATGGTGCTCAACAATTTGTGTGAGTCATTTAATGGAGAAATTAAACATTTTGGAGGCTAGAGTGCTTCCAATATTCTCAATGTTGGAGAGGATTCGTATAAAACTCACTACGAGATGGGAAAATTGAAGGAAATATATAGAAAAATGGTTTGAGAAAATTGGCCCTAGGGTTTCCAAGTTGGTAGAATAGGCTAAGTCAAAATCTGGGCATTTTGAACCCACATGGTGTGGTGCATGAGAGTACCAAATTAGTATTGGCATCACACCAATTGCTGTTGTAGACTTAGATCGACGCATTTGTAGTTGTCGACGATGGGATGTTACAGGAATACCTTGTATGCATGTTGAGTCAGCTATTTATGGCAATAATGAAGAGCCTGAAGACTACATACATGAAGCATACCTGAAGAGTACATATGTGGACACTTACAAGCATGTGTTATACATGGTATAAGACCAGAGTGGTTTAAGACTAATCTTAAACCCTTTGCTTCACCACCCATAGTAATACAACCAGGGAGGCCAAAAAAATGTAGAATTAAGGAACTGGGTGAAGTTCTTGTTAGAGAAACTTATACATAATATTTATTTATTTTCATGTAGATCTAATATTAAACAAATTAATATGAGATAACATAGAACATGTTTCTAAAATTGAATTCAAAGAGAAACAATGATAAGAATACTTACAGTATACGCAGCGGAATGAATGAGTCATTCATTTAGTTTCTATAACCCTTGTATCCTTTCTGTCACAAAGTATTACTAAGAATCTGAACTGATATTCTATTATATTCACAGGCTTCCGAAGTATCCTTAGAATCACCTAGACTAGAGTGTGCAATTCTCAACACATGAGATAGATACAGAGAGAAGAAGATAAAAGAATAATAAGAGGCTTAGAAAATGACTTGGGTTTAGAGAGAATCTAAAACTATCAGAAAACCAATGATTAAACTTATAAAACATATGTTTTTTACTTTTCTCTAAGCACTCTGTAATGCCCCAAATTTCCTAATAAGGTTTAGGACCTTGATTATGAGGCCAGGATGGCCATAATTGATTTATTATGCTATTAAATGATTATATGCATGTGTTAGGTGTATTAAATATGCATGTGAACCCATTTCTGAGTAATTCAATGATTTTCATATTTTAGCCATTTCGGGCATATTTGACATATATGTCATATGTGTGTGGTGCTTTATTATTATTTGGTTATGCCAGGGTTACCCAACACGAAACGATCCTAGGAGGTAAGCTAGTGGGAAAGTCACAACAAGATTTATTCTTGACTCGGAGTGAGTCAAGGGGTATTTAGAGCATTACCGGGTTATTGGTTAATGGGAATAAATATTTGATGATAAATTGGGAGTTAGTAAGATCAGGGAGAAATTCTGGAGGTTTTGACTATTTTGTCCCCGGGGGTGTTTCCGGGACCTCGAGCGTTAGGATTTGTTTGAGGCTACTTAAGCTTGAAGTAACATTTTAAGAAATGAAAAGAATGTTCAGTGAGTTCTCTCTCCCTCTAAGTTCCATTTTCGTCTCCCGATCGCATTTTCGAAGGTAACTTGAGTTCTAGGACTCGGATTCAAGTGAGGATTGAGGCATAGCGATCCTAGGAAAGATTAGGAGCTTATTATCCAAAGGATTTGGTTGGGAAACAACTCAATCGGAGGTAATTCAAGTTTTAAGTTTTTTAAAGTTTTTAAGCTTAAATTGGACTTTGTGTTTTGGTGAGTTTTTGGTTGAATTGAAGCTTGGGTTTTATGGGCTTTGGATCATGGGGATGTTTGAGAACTTTGATTTTTGAGTTTGGAGATGTTTGGATAGGTTTTTCGAAGGTTTTAGAAAGGAGAAAACGAGGTTTTTAGGCTGGTGTGAGGTTGGGCCGAGGCCCTGTTCTAGGGTGCTGCGGCCCTAGCTTGATGAAGGTGGTGATAGGCTCTGTCAGGGGGGCGGGCCGCGGCATGGTCCATGGAGGGTCGCGGCCCTTAAGGCAAAAGTTTCCCATAATTGTGTTTTTGTGATGGGAACTTAACTCTGAGGGTCTGGGATCGATCCTACTGCCTAGTTGAGTGGGATTCGACGTCCCGGAGGCTTGGGTTGGGTTTAGAAGTATTTATTTACTCATTTTGATGATGTTTTATATTATGGTTGTGACTAGGTTTTCACTAGGGGCTTTGAATCAGGATCGTGCTTGTGGCTCATTTACTAGTAACCTGTGCTTGGACCAAATGTAAGAAAACTGCACCCTATGTGTATGACATGCATGGTTATTCTTGATGCATGTTGGATGTTTAAATGTAACATGCATGGTTATTGTTGAGACATGTCAAGTGATTAAATGTGTTGCACGAGAAACATGTGATTAGGGCATGCTATGAATATTGAATATGAGATTGTTCAGAGCGTGAGCCTCTGTGTTTATGCATGGTCCTAATTACGCTAGCAATGGTTAAGTAAGCATGCTGAATGCCTTATATTCGAATATTTGACATATGATATATGTTTGGTAGCATTGTGGCACCGAGTATTCAGGATCGACACTGGTCGTGTATTACTGACTTGAGAGTCAGAAACGGCATAAGCGTCATGAACGCAGAGCCGATAAAAGATTAGATCTAATCGACATCGGCATTAAATGATTCATATCGGGTATTAATGCTGGACCGACCCTAAGTTCGATGAAAATCATAAGCGCTTGTCTAGTCTAAGACTAGTTACTCAGAGCAAGGGCCAAAGGCCTAGGTGGCTGTTTTGTCACATGGCTGAGGGAGCGGAATCCCATGTTAGTGACTTGATGATTAGTTACTCATTTAAATGTACAGACCCCCTGATAGTGACTAGATGATTAGTCACTCGTTTAAAGGTACAGACCCCCTTGTTAGTGACTTGTTGATCAGTCACTCGTTCATTATTTGAACTTATTTGCCTGCTTGAATTGGGCTGTATTTGCTAGGCATGTGCCTTATGATTTGATGACATGTTATTACTGTTCATGAGCATATTAAGTTTTCTTGTTGGGCTTCGGCTCACGGGTGCTATGTGGTGCAGGTAAAGGCAAAAGAAAATTGGACCATCCTTGAGTTGGAGAGCTTAGGTGATGAAGTGTACATATGCAGTTGCTCAACCGCCACGGCCGAGGTTGGAAGGAGAGGAACTAGGGTTAACCGTGTTTTGCCGCTTAGATCGGCTGGTTGTAAATATTTTCTTGTAATAGACCTTTAAATTATATTTTTGGGATCCCAATGTATACAGTAAACGTTCTGGTGAAATGTTATATCTTAACCAAAATTTTTAATCCCTAAACCGCTAATCATACTTAGTTACATGTTTATGCCCAAATGACTCGATTAACGAGTTTAACACTATTTGCAATGTGCACCGTAACGGTCCCTGGAGTTTAGGGCGTTATACACTCATTTTATAAACTCAATTATGTCATTTAATTCAATTAAAAAATTAATAAAATAATAGCCAATTAACAGCCCTAGGTCGAAATTATCATGAGCTTTAGATCCGTGAAATTTCCCATTTGATTATAAGCCAATTAGACTTAAAATCAATGCATGTATTATTTTCTATTTATTTAATTAATTAAATAATTATTTAAATCCTTTATAAAATTAATTATTTATAATTTGAACCTTATTTTAAAGTTATTTATTAATTTAGATACTAATTTATCTTAATTAATAAATCTACCTTAATTTCTCTTTTCTTCTCTAAATTACACAACTTTGTGAAACTATCCAAAATTGACCTAGTCAACTTTGATAATTCTAATTGATAATTAAATCAATTAATTTAGACTATCGAGATGATTTTATCCAAGGTAAAATGGGGACCATGGACCTATGAAATCAAACTCCAATAAGTTATCATAAATCTAACAAATAAATTTACTAACGTATTAATTCCTCGTAACTCCACTAAAGACTTGGAATTGCAATATTGAATTTATAGAGCGTTCTATAACAAATATAGATACGCTATTAATTATCCATTGTTACAACCATAATTGTCACTCAATCCTCTATAGACGATCTACAATGAGATGAGACTAAAATATTGTTTTACCCTTCATTGTATTTTATCATTAAAACACTTAGTTCCTTGTAAATGATATTTCAGTAAACTAATTTAATTACTGAAATGAGATCTCTATCATTTAGCACCTGAACCAAATTAAAATGAAATTATCATTTCACTTCTTCATCAGAAGCTATAGAAGTTCAACTTTTTAATTAATTAAATAAAAAATTATTTTTTTAAGTGTTACGAAACAACACCTAAGAGTTTTATTATTTTAAATATTATCATACCATTCCGTTAGTAACAATTTTATACTATGGTTAAAGTCATATTACTTTTGGGGAAAAATAACTCAAAGGTAATTATTTTGGGGTAAAGTTTTATACTTGGCAAAAGTAAAGGGGTAATAGGATAATATGTCCTTTAAACGGGGTTTAGAGAAAAACAAAACAAAACAAAAACCTCGGCTTCCGAAGTCTCTGAAGTGAAGTATTCATATAGATTCATTGGTGTGTTGAACGTTGAGGCGTGGCTCACTGAGAATTGAGCGATGAGGATTCATAGGCAGGGCAGGGGTTTGAGGTTGGATCTGTTAGTGTTTATGTTCATCATTTCAGTCTCCTTTCTTTGTGGGACTGTACTCTCCGATCTCGTTCTGTCCAAGGTTGACCGACGCGTAAGTCTCTTACCACTCCCTATTAACGGTTTTGTTTTAGATCTATCGATATGCACTTTTAATGTTTGTTTAATTTCTTCATTTCAATTTTGCTGGGCCGCAGGTAGATTTGAGATCGCAAATTGTTCGTGTAATTTCCACACTCAAGGTACCCCATTTAATACTCTTTTACTTACCTTGTTAACAATTCTGAATGGGTTTTGTGAGATTTTGTAATGTTAAACTTTGTTTGGAATGAGTGTTAGTTAAAATGGATGCTGACCCTAAATCTGAAATGGGATTTTGAATATGATTTGAAGTGCTTACCTGTAAAAAAAAAAATCTGAACTTGGCAGGTGGAGAATGGAGGAACCAATTTGGTTTCGGAGGTTCTGTTGGCTTTCCCTGATAAACAGGCTAAACATTTGGCTTATTTGGGTGCCAACCCTACTGGTGGGAAGGGAAAAGCAAAAGATTTCACTAATAGTTTACCTGTCCAAGTTGCCCACCCTAAAGGCATGCCTTCTTCCTTGACATTTTATTCGGTGACTCTACAAAAGGGATTGGCTAAAGGGGAAAGCTTTACTCTTGATGTATTGGCTGTCTACTCCCATGCCTTGCAGCCATTTCCTGAGAAAATTTCTCAGGCTGAATTACAGCTCCTAGTCTTCCAAGATAGCTCTTACTTTCTCTCTCCATATGTTGTCAAGGTTCAATCAGTCAGTATTAAATTACCTGATGCTAGAATTGAATCGTATACAAAATTAGATAATACCAAGATTCATGGCTCAGAGATCAAGTATGGCCCCTATGAGAATCTTCCTCCCTTCTCGTACTCGCCTATTGTTGTTCATTATGAGAACAAGCAACCCTTTGCTGTTGCTCATGAGTTGGTGCGAGAGCTAGAGATTTCACACTGGGGTAATGTTCAGGTGACTGAGCATTACAATCTTCACCATGGAGGTGCCCAACTCAAGGGGGAATTTTCCAGGTTCGGTAATATTTTTTCTTGTAGTGATCGCATTGCTGGTGTTGGGATTTAATCTAACATCTACTCATTTTTGTTGCAGGCTTGATTACCAATCTAGACCTCATGTGAGAGGTGCATCTGCGTTTAGGCATCTTGTTGCAAAATTGCCTCCAAGAGCTCGCTCTGCTTATTATAGAGATGAGATTGGCAACATTTCAACTTCTCATTTATGGGGTGATTCCAAAAAGGTAGATACTTTTACTAAATATGAATTGATATTATGGAGTTCCCTTTTTTTTTAAATCTTACTCAATTCTTTTCCATAATTCAGACGGAACTAGAAATTGAGCCTAGGTATCCATTGTTTGGTGGTTGGAGAACTGCTTTTACCATCGGATATGGCTTGCCGCTTCATGACTTCTTATTTGAGTCACAGGGAAAACGCTTTCTTAACTTCACTTTTGGTTCCCCTATTAACGATCTTGTCGTTGATACTCTCATTGTGAAGGTTAGTGAAATGAAGACAGTTTGATGTTAGGTTTTAACTCTGTGCTCTCAAATAGCATAAGAAGGTGTTATATCAGAAAAGTGAATAGAATGTAGAACGCATTTATCTTTGAATCTGTTACTATGGTGTATTATGTAAATAATTTGATTAGCATAATAATAAGTATCTATGTTTGTGACTGGAACTACAGGTTGTTTTACCTGAGGGCTCTGGGGATATATCTGTGTCTACACCGTTTCCTGTGAAACAATCAAGTGAGGTATTACCAGACTATGATTGTCATTTTATATTTTCCTCCCATAACCTGTTTAATGTTGATATTATAATTTGGCTGTGTTTATTTTCTATTAAGTGAATGACGCTGTTATTGTTATGTTTATTATTCCGCAGACAAAAATCTCCCACTTGGATGTTGCTGGTAGACCTGTGGTTGTACTGGAAAAAACTAATATTGTGCCTGAGCATAATCAGTATTTCCAGGTAATAATACTGCTGTGCGTATTTAGTAGCAGGGCTTTGCTATAGTGATGATGGCACATGAATCAGATTTTCCTAAAACTTTTTCAAATAAGCAAAATTGTCTGTGTAAGGTGTTTCTAACTAGTAAAGAAATTTATTTATAGTCGCATGTGGCTCATCCACAATAGCTGATATTCTGATATGAATATAATTGTTTTTATTTTCCTTTTTTGGGGTTGGGATTGAGAGAGGTGCGTCTTCAACTTTAACTATACAAGAGAACATAGATAAGTTTGTGCGACTTTTACATTATCTTGCAATTTGTTTTTGCAGGTCTATTACAAGTTCAACAGCCTCGCCATGTTTAGGGAACCATTTATGTTGATTTCTGGTTTTCTCTTCCTATTTCTTACCGGTATTGTGTATATGCATGCGGACATGTCAATCTCGAAGTCATCTCCTTCTTATCTTGCCAAACTTCAGTGGGATGAGGTGAGTGGTCGTTCCATTCAGTATCTACTTAATAGTTTATGATCATTATTGGAAGAGTGCCAATTACGTGGGTGCGTTGTTTTAGGTGCGAGCTGCAGTTCAGCAGGTCCAAAATATTATCAGTCGTTGCATAACACTACATGATAAACTGGAAGCATCATTACACGATCTTTCAAGGACAGGGAATGTTCAAGCCTGCAAAGCAGCCCGAAAAGCTGTTGATGGTTCGTTGAAAGAGCTTACAAAAGAGCTGAAGCCATTGTTGGCTTCCCTGCAATCGTCACAGCAAGCTGCTCAGATATTGCCCAAGGTTTGCTTACTTTTATGTCTTCCATTCATTTCGTGTCTGAGTTTTCACTTGGAACAAGACTTTAGATGAAGGACCTGATTGTCAAAATTTCGTTCTCATTGTTCAATATGAATATTTTTTAGTGTATCGTGCTATGATACGCTCTGCTGCTAGAACCTGCCTTTTTAATTGTGGTTTTAAAATTTGGTTTAAATAGGTGGAGGACCTGATTGTCAAGGAGAAAGATTTACAAGAGAGATTGTTGGCAAAACACTCAACAGTTGTGGACTGCTATGAGAAAAAGTATGGAGGAAAGGAAATTGAGAACCGGGTTGCTCTACATCAGCAGAAAATCAGTGTCTTGAGGCAGGAGGTTGATGATCTTCTGGACTTTATCGACGAGATATAAGAATTCAACATAGAGAGAACTCTCCCTTGTAATCGAAGGAAAAGTGCAAGAATGATTACATGTTAACTTGTGAAATCCTCAAATATATCAGATAGGTAGTCGAATAGTAAAAACTAATTTCAATTGGTTCTTTGTTGGTTGTGTTTTTGACTTTCTATTAAGGTCTTCAGAGAACTACTGAGTTTTTTTTCAGTTTTTTTTTTTTACCTCTCTTTCTGTTCTCCTTAGGATTTTAGGAAGAGAAGAATACTACTCTGTTGTAGGATCCTTCGTACCATTTTGAAGAAAACAATCTATAATCTAATTATTATATTTCCACGAACATGATGGAGTTGAGTTTCAGCAGCAAATAATAAAATAAGGGGAATTTGAGGCTTAATTTTTAATTTTTTTTTTATGATTCAAAACTTAAACCATACATTTTGAACACTTTTGTACAAGGATATTTTCGTTTTAATCACAATTTTTTTTTTAAAAGCTAATTTTAGAACAAAAATGATGGCTTGCGATAGCCCCATGAAAATTTGATACCGTCAAAGCAATTCTAAAATAAAAATTTAATTTGACCACCGTTTTAACATCGTTAACAATCGTTTTGAGATCTAAATTCAAGTTTGTAAGATACCATTGTTGCATAAAATTTTAGTTGAGGCATAAAAATTAAAAAAATTAAAATTTTATGGTTTAGGTATTTTTGTTTTAGTGAGAGAAATTGAAGAGAGTGAGAAGTGAGAAGTACAGAGAGAGAGAGGGCTTAAGATGTGATGGGAGGATTAGTTTGGTTGTCATATTTTATAATTAGAAAGCATTATTAAAGCTTCATCTCTAATATAATTACTTGGAGCTATGAAAACTTGCACCAAATCCACTCTTAGTATGATATGTTTACAGTAAAATCCTCTCCAATCTCCATAGTTCAATTAAATTTGCTCTCTATGGTACAAATAGGGTTAGGGTGTCAACTATGTCGAGAAGACTATTATGCCAAGCACCCTACATATTTATGGTAAAATTCTCTCCATATTTCAATTAAATTTGCTCTTTACAAGATTGAAGAAAGAACAAAAAAAATGCAAAGAACTAAACTCATGGCATAGACAGAGATCACTTTCACTTGTCTTGAGTAGGGTTCACTTGAAGAAGCTCAATGTTTAGTTCAAAAGTAGCTCCAGGCTGCAAAAACAATCTCAGTAAGAAGTCATCATTCAAGTGAATAGAGATGAAGAAATGAGGAGGTGAAACAGAAGGGCTTACAGGGATCTCATTGCTCCCTTTATTGCCATAACCGAGCTCCGGTGGAACTATCACAGCTCGCTGCGAAAAGACATACATACATACAACAAACACACACAGATCATAAAGGAAGAAGAGAAAGAGCTCGTCCTAAGAATAATGCTAAGAGACATTACCAGTGTAGCTTAAAGCTACAGGTGCCCCGTTGCGATAAACAAGTATATGGTAGCTAACCTTGCCTCCTACTTTCATGCCCTGTGTAATGGTGTACAATGCTGGTGGAGGCTTAGGTGAAGCCTGTGCTGAGAATAGACCATTTGGATTATCAACATAATTACGCTTCCTCTCTTTCCCTGGTGGATCTCCTACTTTGAACTCGTATGGCTAGTTTTGCACATTACCAAAATTTTCAAGAGAAGAAAAAGGTAGCAATGCTTTACAAGAAAATACCAATAGAGAAGTTTAACATGTTACAATATGTGATGATACAGAGTTTAAGATTGCAAATGTTAGACAAATGAAACTAAATACTCAAAACTGGATGCATACAGTTTTTGCCTAAACAAAACTACTAAAAGAGCAAAACCCAGTTGAAAAAAAACTAGTAGAATTAAAATTATGCTATAGCAAAAACTTCTAAAGAGCAAAATCCAGTCTAATTTAGGAGAAAGAACTCAATACCAAAATGAGAGATTATAGCTACATAGATAGATAGATAACCTGGGCAATAGCACGATTCCCAGCCAAGAGTTTAGATTCTCGACTTGACAAAGCAGTGATCCCACGGTACAAGCAGTCAAAATGAACCTAATAATCAACAAATTAAGATGAAAGCTTTTTCACATACTTTTTTTACAACAACAACCCAACTCATAAAAAGCATCAATACAAATTATATGAACCTGAACAGTGGATCCATTCTCAGCAACTGGACCCTTCCCCTCAACCACATCATAATACTTCAATCCATTATCACCTTCAAAACACAAACCTTTGATCAAAATCAATTACAATTAAGATAGTAAAGAAAGAAAAACACAAAGGGTTATCAGTAGTAGTACTACTGGTTAGGTAATCTTCAGGAGGAATGGTCTTCCTGCTACGTCTCTCTCTGGCATCAGCTCCTCCCATGGGAAGGGTCAGAGAAAGGACTGAAGACATTGCAAGAATGGCACATCTTCTGGAAATGGAAATGGAAATGGGTATGGCTGTTGTTGAAACCACAACATGTTTTGGTTCCTCGCTTTCAAAATTACCAAAATTGAGTTTCACCATCCTTTGGTTCAGGCATCTTAGTGAAGAACAAGAAGAAGAAGAAGCAGCCATGGCCGTTGGAAGTTGGAACAATACACGAAGTGACCACCATACCAGAACAGACTTTGAGGTATTTATATCCCTATCCATATTACAATTTTTAACTACTTACCAAAATTACATGTTTTCATATATAATATTTTTTGAAGTGTTTTTTTCTTAATAAAATAAAATGATGTAATTTTGATAATTTAGTTAAATTCTCTCCTTGATTTCAAATATAAATATTATGAGTGTTTAGCTTATTTATTTATTATTTGTAATCTTAATTTTATTTTTCAATTTATTTTGGATATTTTTTTTTTAAATTAACTTTAGGTTTATATATCAGTTTTACGATTTTAAAAAAGAATTTATTTAAAAAATATGATTTTTTATTTATTTTTAATTTTAAAAAATGTGATATTTGTTTGTATTCAACATATACCATATATGTACTAAATATTATTAAAAAAAAGTAAAATAAGATATATATTTTTATTTATTGTGAAAATGATTTTTTTTATTAATTAAAAAATACTAGACATAATTTTTTTTAAAGGTTTATACCTTTTTGAATTGTGTGTTTTTTCCCATTACCTGTTTGGACCATGTGTTTTGTAAAATAGTTAAAATAGAACCCTAAACTCAATTTTGATGAAAAAAAAATTGAATATAACAACACAGATTTTAAGCAGAATGATTTTATTTTTGTTCTGAATTGTTAGTTTGGTAAATTATTTGTGATTTTAGTTGAAAAAACATTGACCAAAATTGAGTTTAGTGTTCTATTTTAACTATTTTACAAAACATAGGGTCCATAAAGTAATTTGTCAAAACACAGGGTCCAAACAAGTAATGGGAAAAAACACAGGGTCCAAAAAGGTATAAACCATTTTTTTAATATATTAGATAAGGTATAAAAGATGATTTTAAAAATGGATACTGACCAACTAAGTATGGAAACGGGGCGGGTAATTGGCAGGGATGCTCCCCCGTCCCCATTCATGTTAACCATTTTTATCCTCATCCCCACCCTTATCCCCGTGGATACCCATTTATTTAAAAAAATAAAATAAACAAAGGTAGATTATCTAAAATTAATATATATTACACTATATTAATCACTCAAAATATTAAATATATCCAAAATAAAATTAAAAATATTTTAAAAGTTACTAATATACTAAAAAATCACATAAAAAACATGTAAAATAAATAAAAAAATGTTATAAAATAAATAAAAAATTAAACAGAGTCCTGTAGGGGCAAAGACTGCTATCCCCGTCCCTATCCTGTTTAACATTCGGGGTTTGAAAATAGTCCCCATCCCGGCCCCATTCTCCATTTAGGCAGGGAATCCCCGCGGGAAATTTTTCCCGCAAAAAAAATTTCCATCCCTACGACCAACCTAAGGGGTTGGCTTAGTGGCAAAGGGTCTTACTTAGAATGTGTGGTTAGGCCCAAAACAATACCAACCTAAAAGACACTTATATATAATCATTTCTACCAAAAAGAATAATAAACATTATAATAATTTTTTTTAAATTCCCATTTCTCTTTCTCTATAACAAACTTTTTTCAAAAAAAAAAACAAAAAACAAAATTGCCTTGTATTAATTTAAAAGAAAAACACAAGGAAAGGAATCTCTTAAATAACCAACATTTCAAGTATATACAGAACATGTGGTCTATCCCTAGTTTTATCAACCAAAAAAAAAACTGAATAAATAGATGTATAAAAGTGATATTACAACAACAACAACAAAAACAGAGATAACATATAATCTTATAGAAGATCAGCATGGCTATAAAAGGCATTATTATTATTATCATTAGTGTTATTGTTAGTATTATTAGTACTAATACTACTGGTATTGGTATTGGTATTGGAAGGAGAATGATGATGTTGGTGAATATCGACAGCGGCCGTGATGTTGGCAGCATCATCAGGCTGAGACACAGCTCTTTTATGCTTGTTGTTGTTGTTGTTGTTGTACATGGGAGAATGCAGAGGTGAATCTCCAGGGCTTCCTCCCAATACCCTTGTTGGAGACCTCGCCTTCTCATCCTTCTTTTTCACTGCCTTTTTGTGCCACTGCTTTAGTGCCTTTGATGTTTGTTCATCGAATATCGACCTCTTCATTGTGGATCCCATCTACACATACATTATACATTTCATTACTCACTTAGTTTGTTTGCTATACAACCAATCAAAACCACCTTTTGATGTTCTTTTGATGTTCTGAGTGTTTTTGACAGTGTGTTTAATGTGTTTGGAAATGCTACTTTTTGTAAAGAAATATCAAACGACATTAAAAGAAAAGAAATCTACTTTGCCAAATGACTCTATATTATATCTCTACCTGAGTCACCAGTGCATACAACGGTAGCGTCACATAGGCAGACACGAATTGGACCACTACCCTGTGTCATGTTTTATCATGTACTTTTGTAAGTAAGACCAAACAAAATGAAACAATAACACATGGTTTTTTGAGTTGATGAAAAGACATACATACCCGAGGGCAACTCTTAAGATTATGAGATTAAAATCATCATGAAAGCAAGATCTCAATCCAAACTCATACTGCAAAATTCATGAGTTAAGAGGCAAATATATCTATATATGTGTGTATGTAAATGAAAAGGGTGGTGTTGGGAGATTAGTTGATTACCCATATCCAAAAGAAATATGTTATCTCGAATGCGTTCTGGACAAACAAGAGTAACAATGAATCAGCTCTAAACCCAAAGATGGTGTTTGGAAAGTTGGATTAAATTGGATAGAATGAGATAATTTTTAGAACCTGAAACAAGACAAAATGGATGAGATGGAGAATCAATCGAGGCCAACTAAACCAAAAATGTCCATCTGAAACTTGCACCAGAGGTATCCCTTGAACTACAGCATGTCTTTCTTGGATTTCAAGTGCCATTTGTGTTATAATTCCTTGAAGCTTTGTTCCAACTGCTAAGGTCACCTTCAACCAATGCAACCCACACTTCACAAACCATTTCTCACACATATTTCTATTTCTATAGGGCAGTGCTACACAATCCAAGAATAAGCCCATCACAAGCGAGATGAATCATTTTTCTGTCACTAGGTATTGTATTAAAAATTTGATTACATATCCATATAATCAAACTTTTGACACAACGTCCTACAAAAAGAATAACCCTTTGACCCATGATGGGCTCAACATCTAATTACAGAGCATTTTTCATTTCTATATATAGGACAGTGCTACATAGTCCGAGAACGAGCTTATCACGTGACAGATGAGTTTTTTTATTGGGTGTTGTGTCATGTGTTCTATGTTAAAACAATACCTAAAAAAGAAATAAAACACTCTCTAGCTCATGATGGACTCTTCCTAATACTACAAAATATTTTCCATTTCTATATATATCAAACCATAGATGTTTTATTTTCAGCAGAGGCTTCTTACCATTAGAGGCACCATGGACAACCAAAACATAGCCTGCCATCCTGAAAGTGATGAAAAAAAGAAAGTTAAAAAAGACACATAACATTAAAAAAGAAAAAAAAAAAACATAATAATATACTTACCATGTACATTGAGAAGTAGAAAGACCACTAATGAAGACCATAATACAGGGCTGCAGCATCATATGATGGCTCATGTAAGTTCATGACATCCAATTCCAAAGGAAAAGTGTTCAAATAAGGCTGCAAAATTCTTAACCAAAACAAGTTTGAGAAAAGCTTACGTTATTCCCACAACCACCTTAAAGTCATCTTCTAATGATCTTTTGATATACTTTTGGAAATTAAACTTGCTTCCAGGTGCTAAATGAACCTGTAATCAAGACTAACATATTGTACTCATCATTGTTATTTGATGATAAAAAATATGGGATAAGTTTGGAGAAACTCACAGTTACAAATCCATGTCTCATGGTCAAGTAATCGGCCTTACGAACAGACCTAATGAATTGTCGAAGAAAACACACCTGTGAAATTTAAACGTTGAAGAAAGCAAGTGATGAAGAAGTGTGATAGAAAATCAGTGAGTTGGACAAAACCGTCATGAGATGAGATTTCTTACAAAATAGAAGGTGAATGGATTTTTAGTCCAGAATCTCGTGTGATCTTTCACAAATGATGTCTCATGAGTAAGCCTGAATCTCATAGGATCTGTATAATAACAAAACAAAACAAAGTAAAACTGATAGACCCTATATAGGATCTATCTAATACAGCAGTAAACAAGAACCAAACAGAAAGAGGAAAAGGGATTATTTTTCACTAAAGTAAAAGAAAACATCCTGAGTATTAGAGAGATCCACAACTCTCCCCATGAGTTACTGCTAAATTCATTACAATCAACATGCTCCCTTCATTATTCTGTTACCTATATGCTATCAGTATCTGAGTCTATCATTACCAGCCACTCAAGTTTCACCTTGTCCTCAAGGTAAATATGGACTATTATTCACTAAACTAAAGGAGAACACTTTCGGTATTTGAGAGACCAAGAACTCTCCCGAGAACTACTGCTCAATTCATTACAATCAAATATGCTCCCCTTACTCTTCCTACTCTCCTATATATGCTATATTCCAACCCATCTGCAAACCTCAATACAATGATCCATATACCCCTCTATTACCTATATGCTATCAATATGTCTATCATTACCGTCAGCTCGAGTTTCACCTAGTCCTCAAGGTATGGTCTATCAATACAACAGTAGGCAAGAACCAGACAGGAAGAGAAATATGAACTATTATTCACTAACCTAAAAGAAAACACTTAGGGTATTTGAGAGACTTAGAACTCTCCTGTGAACTACTGCTCAATTCATTACAATCAACATGCTCCCCTCAGTAAACAAGAAAACACTTTGGGTATTCGAGAGACACTGGACTCTCCCAAAAGCTACCACTCAATTCATTACAATCAACATCCACTGTCCTCACTACAATTAACCATATGCCACTTAATTACCTACATGTTACCAATATCATAGTCTATCAAAAACAAAAAGAGAGATTTCTGATAATGCAATAAAATACCATTCATGTATTCTTGATGATGAGCAGTCTCTTGTTCCCACTCTTTCCAACCTCGAATCTGCATGAAAGAAACAAATGAGTTGATCTTCAGCATCAAGTGGAAGAAGAGAATAATCATAATTTTATAAAAAAAAGTATGATAGAAATAGTTGAATCATCATCACCTTTAATCTTCCAAGTGCCATGGTTATGGCACTGTAAATAACATGAAACACTGCTAAAAAGAATATGAAGATGTGCAACTGATGTAACGCATTTAGAGATATAAGTGGCACATACCCCTATTATCAAAACACCAAAAATCAGTTCATCAAAAAAAGTCTTTAGCTGATCATCACAGTAGTCTACATTCAGATTCCAAACATACTTACCGGTTTGCAACCAGCACCTACGCTACCAGCAGCTAAATATCTACGTTCAAACCACAAAAGCTTTCGATGGTGTTCATGTTCGCCACCTTTGGCTTCTGGCTCATGCCCTGATTCATAGCTATGGTCGCTAGAAGTCAAAGGGCAGGGCAACATAATCTCAGAACTATGCATGGGAACACAAATCCTAGCTATGTAGTTTTGCCCAAAAGTCATAATCAGAGAAATGAATCCTAGAACCATCAACTCTGCAGGATTAAAGATTTAAACACAACTTTAGTAGTGATCAAACTCCAAGAAGAACCAAAACCCAAATATTTATGTTCATAGGTTGAATGGTATTGTTACCTCCTTTCACTTTCTGAAGAGCTTCAAACAAAGCGTTCTTTTTTCTTTCTTGAAACCACTACAACACAAACCAAATCATGTCACTTTGTAAAATAGTTTTTTTTTTATATAATTATTTTTGCAAAGTAGCATTCTTGATAGGTGTTGAGTGAATACAATGTCATTTTACACTAAAAAACAATGACAAATTACCGAACAAAACAGTATTCTCATTGGATCGAATGCAAAATCAAGATCAATTTGACAGAACAATTCTTATACTAAACAATCCTAACAATACAAACCAGAAATTTGAATCATGAGTTTGGCTAGATATTCTCGATAGGTGTTCGACAGGCTATCAAGTGTCAAACATGTCAGAAAGGCTTCTTTACAAAAAATTATGAAAAGAATGTTATTTTATAAAAATTCACTAAAAAAAGGTTAATTGAATGCAAAATCTAGATCAAAATGACAGAACATAATCTTATACTAATCAATCCCAACAATACAAAAAATTAATTTAGATCACAAGTTTGAAACAGAACAACCCCATTGCATGCATGAATTAGAAAAAGAAAAAGAAAAAAACATTATTGGGTTAAGCATAATATTGCTTACTTCTCCGACCATATGAAGAACTTTCTCCAAAATAATAGAAATCACAATGATGACGGCACAAACAGAGGCCACAGCCCACGTTGGTGTCTGATCAAGCTCCCTTGCGGTACTAGATCCTTCTCCACCTGCCATTTCCAATCCAACCCAAGCTCCTGTCCTTTCAAGTTAAACCACGACAAACCCAGATAACAAAATAACCAAAAAAATCATCAACCTTAGCTCAATCGTTGATGGTTAATGTATTA
Organism: Humulus lupulus; assembly: GCF_963169125.1. NCBI lineage: Eukaryota > Viridiplantae > Streptophyta > Magnoliopsida > Rosales > Cannabaceae > Humulus > Humulus lupulus. The sequence continues at coordinate 184,923,350 of NC_084802.1, forward strand.
AGGGTCATAGAAAGAGAAGAAGAGAAAACGGTTAAAAACGGTTAAGTAGTATTTTGGGTCTATTTCTTTTCCTCGTAACGGTAAGGAATGTTGCCGAGGATGTTCAACGAGTGGGGATTGGTGTTCGAGATAGGCCATGTTTGAGGTGCCAACGCTGAACTCGTTAACCAGAGTATTGATAGGGATTATTGCCTAAATAAGTCTGAGGTCCAAATAATTTAATCCCAAAAATAATTCTTTGAGATAAAATAGGAAAAGGGCTCCCGCCATTTGTAACGGCAGAAAGGTCTGAGTTAAGAAAAACAAAAAAACACAAAAACACAAAAATCGCCGTTGCCGGGGATCGAACCCGGGTCACCCGCGTGACAGGCGGGAATACTTACCACTATACTACAACGACATTGTTGAGAAATACCACTCGTATAATTTTCTTATATATAACATAACAACATTAATACAATAATTGGCCGAAATCTATTATGGTATAATTTCAAAGATAAATTTTTTTATATTTATACTAGGTACTTTTATTTTGGTTTTCTATTTTTTAAGATGCCAATTTTTTTTTTTTCAAAAATACTACCTTAAATTTTTGGAATATATATTTATAAAAATACGACGTTAATAAAATAACTAAGCAACAACTAAAAAATAACAATAACACAACAACAAAACATTAATTCTATTTTTTTTTAAATTATAATGTATTTACAAATAAATAGACAACAACACAATAATAAAATAACTGTAAATAAACTTAAACAATAAAAACTAACATGAAAATAATTATACATAAAATCTAAGCAGCATAAAAACAACAACTAAATATTAACTCACTGCATACAACACACATTTAAAAACAACAAATAAAGAACAACTAGAAGTCAACTCATTGCATACTGTGTTTTTTTTATGTGAAAACAACCGTACATAAATCTAAACAACTAAAAAATCACGTGAAAACATCTATACATAAATCTAAACAACTAAAAATAACAACACAAAAATAACCCAACATATATTAAATAAAAACTAAAATTATAACTGTACTTCAGAAATTTTCCTTACTCAAGAAATTAAATAATCAATATAAAATGTGAACCTGTACACTCCCGCTTCTTCTCCATTCTGCCATTACCAACCCACCACTTCAACCTTTTATTTTCAAGGTTCTCCTCTTTAATCCCAATCACCTCCAAGTTTAACCCAGTAGGATTCCGCCGAAGATGGTAGTGTCAAGGTGAGATTTGTCGGACCAAGATCATCTCGGAAGAACGTCGAACGTTCCTTCAAGTTCAAGCAGCTGGCGAGAATAAGACAAAATCAAACGTCCCTTTTACGTGGCAGGAGATGGTTGCTGACAATGGGAGGAAGCCTGTGGCGACAGCGGTGGCAAGAAGATTATCGTCGTGGTGGCGTCAGGAAGGTGTCGTGTTGGTGGTGGCCTGCATCGTCGAACGATGGCAGAGTCGAGACTCTCTCGGTCTTGTACAAGTCACCACCGTGAAGCGATGCTGAGGAGAAGAGGAGAAGTGCTGCCGATCACTAGAGTCACGCTGTGGTGGTGCTCATCAGCCGTTGGTAAGGAAGAAGACTGAGTCTCTCGGTCTATTACGTAAACTTATATATATATATAATATTATTTATACAATATATATCTGAATATATATATCGTATATTAATTAAATAAATTTCTTTGTAAGCACTCTTTCAATTCGATTGAATGTTTATTTCTTTGTTATAACATTTTTTGTTTTGTTGTGTAAAATAAATACGCAAGTGCACGTAATCGTAACAAGTAATAAAGAATAAGTGAGATCGTTCCTACAAAGACTGGATATTGAGTACCAAAACCTAATTCATATTTCTATTTGGCTAACGATAATTGAGTCTCAAGAATTAACTAAAATTATAAAACAAAAATCTAAAATTAATTTCAAAAACTGAAAATAAACAACGTTAAAGAAAATTCAATGGATTAAAAACTAGGGCAATCAATTTCATCAATCATCCTCTTTAATTTTTATTAACACAAATCTTACTATTCAATTTTTCTCTTGTGATAGCAGGTCAACAATAATAACTTATATTCGTACTATAATATATAAGTCTCAATTCTATGCAAATTTTCTATATCTCTGTGATAAATAAACATAAGATAGGCATTAAAATTAACAACTCTAAAACTATACAGACCACACAGGTACTCTCGTCCTAATATGAAATCTATGTTTATTTAATTACAGTATATTCAATTCTCACTTATGAATCAAAATCATATATTTCATGTCAATGGTGAGCAATCATTCACAAGCATTAGAATCAAATTGAATAAATCACAAGATAAAATTGAAATCATAAAACTTGCATTAATTTAAAATAAAGGTTCAGGAGAATCCATTAACACCCTAGAAAAATAGTTTAGTTCATGATCAAATTCATAATAACCATAGAAGAAATAAAAAACATCCAAAATACAGAAATTCAAAGTAGAAAAGAAGAAAACTATGATGAATTCTTCGACTCCACTTGCAATCCTCCACAATGTACCTCTAGCCGTCTCCTAGGGTTAATCTCCTTTTTAAAAACGTCATTAAGAAAGCTTTTATAATCCCTAATTAATTATGTGTGAAATGACAAAATTGCCCTTGAAAAATGCCCTAAATTTGACTTCTGTAGGCACTAGCGCCGCAGCTCCACTTGATAGAGCCGCAACTCTAATTCACTTCGCAATCCAGAATTCGTCTCTGACTTCTTGTAGCGCCGTAGTTCTACTTGATAGAGCCGCAGCTCTAATTCAGATTTTAATAGAGCCTCAGCTCTATCTGATAGAGCTGCAGCTCTAATGCTGACAGATTTTTTTTCTCATCTCTGAAACTCTTAGGGTTGCGGCTCTACACCATAGAGTTGCGGCTCTAATTCCACTTTTTCGCCAAATCATGAATTTGACCCTCGGTTTCGCCTAATTTCCATTCCTTAGCCCGTTTAACATCGTTTCTTAAAAAATTAAGCGTTTTTCCTCTAATTTCAAGTTATTTCCTTCATAACCACACTTAATCCTGAAAACACAATAAACACCAGCATAATATCGCACAAAACCAAATAAAAGATTAAAATTGCATCCTAAAACACGCCATAAAAACATACCAAAACTAGTCCTAACAAGTTTTAGTAGTAGTTTTGTTCATGCATACCGTTTTGAGTATTGATTTATAATCTTAATTTCTGCATTTTATTTATTTTATTTTTAATATATTAGATAGCTTTTAGGATTAGGAGCTTGATGTTTCTCTATAGTCAATTCTATCAAAAAAAAAAAAAAAAAACAGGCAGTGACCCATTATCGAGAGAAACATTTTTGTTTAAAACTAACAAACCTAACGGTTCCCTGAAAATTGAACGGAATCCTCATATAAAAGTCAGCTAAAACAGTCTTTACAACCTACAATGTCATAATATAATATAGAGAATTCAAAACATGAGTTCGAAAAAAACCATCACTACAAGTTAGAGAACGGCTGACCCTCTGGCTAACTCTCAATGCTAATATCTACGTGAAAAAGAAAAAAAAAAGAGATCAGTTGTCGTTTTAGTAAAATCAAGGCAGTCTAGATGGGAACTGGTTCTGTTGATAATCACTAGGGACGAACACGGGAAGCTGGCCGCCGCCCTGTGATCTTCCCCACTGATAATTAGAGCCGCCTCTATCCACCACACTGCCGCTGCTACTTCTTGTCCCTCTGTTGGGTTGTTGTTGTTGTTGTTCATTCACTATGGGTCCACCAAAGAATATGGATTGTCCTGTGTAAAGTAGTTCTGCCCCAGACACTTGAGTAGAACCTGCTTCTCTGGAGGAGGAGACAAAACGTCCTGCCTCTTGATCCCAAACAACCGATGATGATGATGACGATGATCGAACATTTCCTGCAGCATTGAAGTTGTTCTTTTTTGCAGGTATTTGCGGGGGAGCTTCGTTTGGCTTGATTTCTTCTCTTCCTGAATGCAGCAGGGATTGATCCGCCAACGAATGATAAATGGGGTTGTGTTGATGATCTCTATTCGGAAACTTCTGAACTTGCAGGGGGGCAGGGGCGAAGTTAGAAACCTGAGGACTGCTTATACTACTGACACTATGATGACATGTTTCACTATCTTCCCGACTAGCACGACTTGGAGGATATGAGCTTCTAGAAGGGGATAGCTTGGAAGTCCCTGCTTTGGCATTTCTACTGAGGAAGCCATGATCAGTACTGACAGGACTGCTCCTTCCACTGAAGCTGCTATTGGATAAATAATCAGCATGATATGGATGGAGCTGAGAGCTGATTGGACGGAGCACAGATGATGATGCTCTAGCTTTCTCAGCTGCTTTAATTGCCTCATTAGAGTCCAGTTTCGCAAGCTTCCATGCACTAAGACGTGGCACACGCTGGGGTATTTTTTTCCCCCTGTCTGGATGTGGTAATGCATCTGGGTCCACTGTGGAGGGTAAACGCCCTGGTTCCAAATGTGGAATTATCTCATCCTACCAAAACAGAAATCAGAAACAATCAAATTAAAACGCTCTTTTATAAGACTAGATGAAGCCTATTTCACTTCCACACTGTTTTCCCAAGAGTTAGGATGATGAGAAACCCATAAATTATGTTAGCTAAGAATCTACATGCATGCACATGCAACATTATTATCTAATATTTAAGAGAATTTACATGGTAGTGAAGTTTTTTTTTCCTCCTAAACTAGGCTCCCTCCCTGCCTAACCCAAGGACCAAGAAACTATAGAAATTGCTATGTAGGTGCTCAAGAATAACTCGAACTTCAGAATTTGTGGGTCCAAACCACATGCCTAACTATTTGACCTACCCATCTTAGATTATGCTAGTTAAGTTATAATATTCACTATAATAGTAGGACCTCAAATGTTAGTTTAGCAATGCTCTTTATTATAAACAGAAATGACTTCTACATTCAATGGCTACAGAATGCATACAGTTTGGAGTACCTGATGGTCCATAAAAATTCTTGGAGGAGTACACCAAGCACCCTTATATTGCAAACCCATACCAAGAGAGCTTCTCCCACTTATTGCAGTCACAGCTGAACTAGTAGGTGATGAAGGCAGACTTTGTTGATCCTCCCCGTCTACAGATGGTCCATGGGGCTCGCTTTGTGCTCTCATGGCAACAACATACTCGTATGTTGTGATACCCTGGAGGATAGAACATATTAAAATTAACTTGAGCTTGATCTAAAAAAACATGGAGATAGAGAGAGGAGTAAGAAGTCCAAAGAGCATACCTTTCGAATCAAAATTATGTGAAAAAAGAACAATTCTCCCAAAGGAACGATAGCCAGAAATGATATAATAGTACACAGGCCCTGGATACATTACAAGTGTCATTGTTATTTCACCACACTATCATCTCACCAACTAAATTTCTAAAGAAAAATAAATGTCAAAAAACAGAAGAGTAAATTTTGAGTAAGTTTTAAAAAATACAAAGCTAACAAGTCAATAAACCCACCACCACAATAGCAAAGGGGATCTGTGAGAATCCAACTCCAAGTTTTTCAGCTATCTGATGATTCATACCCTTTCTATCAACAAAGCAACGAACAAAAACAGCAATGCCAACCCCACATTCGACAATAAGCTGAAAGAAGATTGACAAAGGAAAGATTAAACTTAATTCAATTTCAAGCAATAAAAATAGAATGAATAGAACAATCAAAGTGAACTGAAATTCAAAGGTTACCCAAGCAAGGCTTGCTGCCATGAGGCATACAAATGTAATATAGTTTTTCCTCCCTACACAATTATTCAACCACTGCACCAATAAAGAGTAGAGATAACTTAATCATTCCTGGTATAATCAGCCAAGATGCTGTTTTACAACATCACAAAGACGATTATTATTTGATACATAGAGCGAAGTGCAAATGCAGACTAGTTACGTGTACTGTCAATTAGAGAGCATAGAAGACAAAAGACACAAGACATGCTTGCTATCATTGACATTGATTGTCAACTATGATATACAATAGTTTTAGAGTACATGATGCCATAGTAAAAGGTGAATGTTTATAACTCTTTAGACTTACCCGACAATGATGATCAAACCCATCAACACATTTATCGCAACTTCTACAGTGTTTGCTGAATTTGCGTACCTACAGAAGAAAGGGCCGTAGCTATTGAAGAAAACCAGATTGCTCCACATTGGAATTAACATTGCTACTAAAATATTATACCTCAGCATTGCATAAAGTGCAGAATAATGCATCCTCTCCAGATTGTTGTGGAACATCATCTTTTCGGCAATCTTCTAGCACGATACAACAACAAATAAAACCTCCAAGTCGTGCACAACATGTTGAACTATGCCTACTATATTTTCCTCCATTATTTAGTTCCATTTTGCTGGGGTCTTCAACCGAGGAAGCATTCCCTATAATCAATCAAATATGGTCAAGTTATGCAGTGAAGTTGCAGAAAATTAGAAATAAACATCATTCTTCATTTAATCACAATTTCATATGAAATAACCAATATTAGAATAAATAAATGCAGATATAGCTTTTTATGTATCGTGGAGATAACTCGGATGTTTATTTCCTTTCCTACGACGTCCATAAGCCAATAAAATTTCTTGAAGCAGAACACTGACCAGGCGTATCCAAATCATTGTGAGATTTATATGTAGACATCTTGTCGGGTTCAACCAGAATACCAGGATCGGCAGGATCAATGGCCGTGCATCTAACATAAAGAATGAACACGGCCAATGCCTGAAGATCAAGAATGCAAAAGAGATTATAATAAGCGAAGCAGTTAACATTATAGAATGGGAAAGCATGAGTTAAAAAGAGTATAAATAGCATACCAAGAAAGAATAAACACCAATAGCTGCATATTGGTAAATATAATTTCCAAGGAACGGAGCAAAGAAGGCATAATATGCCACGGATAGCAAGAAGAAAACTGTTATAGCCACAACCTGAACACAGCAAAAAGAAGACTGAGTATCAACATGTCAAACATTAAAACCAGAGAACCCTACAGAGATTCTCGATCCATGAACTTGTTGATTCAAATGCCACTATGCCCACATCTTTCTTTTCTTACTTGTTATTCTTATTAATAACAAATGCACTCGTTACTCTCTTCATATTCAAAATGCAAAACACAAAATTACATCTTTCTGTATATTAGAGTTTATCTCGTTAACAAAAGGACGGAAAGGACAAATACTTCTTTTTTTTTTTTTTTTAAAAATGGTTTTTTTTTCTTTCAGATTTTCATAAATATATTAACCGAACTCGAGTACATTTTTGCTAAATAAAATCACAAATTCAAAAAAACAAGAACATAGATCGGAACCCAAATGGCCAAAAACATAGTCAACAGACTGAAATGAATTCCAATAAACCCTAAACAGCACAGCATTTAAAAATACAAATAAGCACGAAAAAAAATAAAAATAAAAACCTGGAAAGTGTGAGCAGGGAGTTCCCATCCATGACGACGAGCCATGACCGAGAACGAAGAAGTCTAATAAACTGGTTATGGTTAATGGTCCACACCATCTAACCCAGATGAGGACAGAATCTCTGAACCGAACAACTTGCTCATTAAAATCCAATGCGAAGCCAAATTGGGAAATCCCACATCGTCAGTCTCTCTCACTCTCTCTGTCTAGGTTTTAAATAGTAAGAATCACCATCAGCATCATCATCTTCAACTACCTCAGAAGAAGAAGAGTGAGTTAGTGAGTGTCGTTTTGAAGAGAGTATATCGTTAAACGACACTATCTGAGAAAGTGAGTTAGTTTAGTTACTGAAAAAGAATGCCGGCGAGGCGACCCCGTTGATTTTGCTGAACCCAAAACCTTTTTTAATAAATATATATATATATTTTCTGTGAAATCGTGACCGTCCATCGAGATATTATCTGATCTGAAGTGATAAGGTAATTTTACAAGTTTTCCTAAAATGTTTCCGTTAAATGGTCACAGTCAGTGATGGTCTTTTTTTTGCTATGCCCACTCACTCAAATACCAAACAACAATTTATGCTTTCATCATTTCCCATCAAATTTATTTTCTTAGAACATTTATTTATATATATATATGATAATTTTTTAAGAGGCGCCTCACTTTAAGTCTACTGGTAGGGTTTTCAATGTTTCTTGACCCGTGAATAGTTTTTTACGCGATTTTTTTTATGACCGTGTATATTGTAGCCATTTAGAGCATTTACAAATTTTCAGAAAATTTCGAATAGTTTATAGTACCAAAAACTAGGTTCAAACATGTTGTTTTCCACGCGCATAAAAAAAATTAGTCACGCGTGCAACAACATGTTTGAACCTAGTTTTCGATACTGTAAACTATTCAGAATTTTTTGAAAATTTACAGAATGCTCTAAATAGCTACAATATACACGGTCATAAAAAAAATCGCACTAAAAACTGTTCACGGATCGAGAAACACTGAGAGCTCCACCGTTAGGGCTTAAAGTGAAGCTCTTATAGGAGAATTCCCATAAATATATATGTATGACAATTTTTCTATAGGAGCTTCTTTAAGCCTTACTGGTGGAGCTCTCAGTGTTTCTCGACCGTGAACAGTTTTCAGCGCGATTTTTTTTATGACCGTGTATAATGATTTAGAGCATCTGCAAATTTTATGAAAATTCTGAATAGTTTACACTAGCGAAAACTAGGTTCAAATATGTTGCTTTCCACGCGCGTAAAAAAAAATTAGTCACGCGTGCAACAAGATGTTTGAATTTAGTTTTCGGTACTGTAAACTATTCGTAATTTTCTGAAAATTTGCAGGATGCTCTAAATAGCTACAATATACACGATCATACAAAAAATCGCGCCGAAAACTGTTCACGAGTCGAGAATACTGAGAGCCCCATCGGTAAGGCTTAAAGTGAAACCCCTATAAGAGAATTCTCTTGTATATATATATATATATTTATATATATTTTGGTGTGAAATTTATACCAAATCAATTTCAATGGGACGGAAAACATGATAACATTATTTTAGTAGAATGTTACAACAACGTCATATCATAATGTAGCAACGCCAAAATGTCTTTTTTACTTTTTTTTTTTTTATGTTTGATATATTAATATTTTATAAATAAATATATAGTTATATTATTTTATTTATAAGATAAAATAATATAATAGTAAAGAATATATTTTTTTAGTGTAAATTTTAATATTATGGTTGTAATGAAAAAAAAAATATGATGCTAAAATTTTACTAATTTAATGTTGAACCAACAACAAAATAACTTTTGTGGCTGGAATTACCCTTATTAAATAAATAATTAACTAACATAAAAAAGTCCTTTCCCCTAATGTTAAATGATTTTTTAAGCGCTTCGTGAATTGGCTTAGCATACCCGCGAGTTAATCTTGTAGCTATTTCATCCTCTAATTTTGAATATATATATAATATTTTGTGCTAATTTTTTATTTATTTAAAAATAATGTATTTGGCATTAAGAAAGGGAAATCAAACTTGAAACTTTTCATTTGTGAGGAGAGGTATAGTAAATTTATCCCCTAGATCTTTTCAATCTTAATCATAATAAATTCACTATTTCAAAATATATATCATTCTCATAAATATATAAATATCATTATTTATTTATTGCTAATTATATATTACTACTATTTAGAGTAATTATATATGTACTCAAATTACATAATTTCATAACAGCAACTAAAAATGATATAATTTCCATATGTAAGTGTTTTTTATAATTGGCTGGTTGGCCTTGAATGGAAGTCCATTTTTATGAAAAAAAAAAACTAAAAATGATATATATATATATATTAAAAGTAATTTCAAAGACATATAAATTAAACATAAAATTTATATAATTAATATTTATAAGTGTGACCATAACATTTTAAATTGTATGGACATGTATAATTTTGATGTATAATTTATATATGTGCTCTTACAATTACTCATATAATAAATAATATTATTTTTTAAAATTTAAATATATAGAAATTATAATAATACAAACTATTTGCAATATTTTATTAATATTTGACTTGATATAAAAAAAATTACATAATTCCAGCAAAAGGGTCACATTTTTTAAGGACATTAATTTGAATTTTTGAAATTTGACCGGCAAATTATGTGAAATAAATTAAGCAAAATCAATAAATTGGCAGACATATTAAATGTAATAAATGCAGTTTTGACTTGGCAAAGATGCTTGGCCTAAAAGCTAACCTAATAACTGCATCTTTATTATTTTATTATTCATACATTTTTGTCCAAAATCATGTGTTAGTTAATAGCAAATACTTTAATAAATTCCTTTTTTTTTTTGCAAAAATATATAATTATAAAGGAAAGTGGACCCTTTCCTTTAATAATAGTATAATACCATTGTAGCCATTGTATTGTTTCCTCTAAAAAAAAAAAAACCCATTTTATTGTTTTTTTTCCTCAATTAATTAGATTAATTAATGATTTTGGATGCCTTTATTATTATTATTATTATTATTAGTATAATTATTTATTTATTTCCTTCTAAACCTTGTTTGCAGGAAGTAGTTGCCAAAAGGCAGAGACAACCGTTTTATGTTGTCCCATTTTGATATTATTATTATTATTATTATAGTCAATTATTCGTATAATATTGTTATATTAAAGTGATATTCAATGCCTTTCCTTTCTTTTTAATTTTATATTATCTTAGTGAGTTTTCCCACCTAATCTCATTTTTGCCATTTTAATATAATGAGAAATAATTAAGAATTAAATCTTTCAATTTTTTATAAAAAACTTCATGAACTAAAAAAAAAAAAAAGAGAAAAAAAACACACACACAATGTAAGATTGGGCCTTAAACATGAAATATAAATTGAAAGAGAAACTAGGGGGCCGAGCTATATCAAATGGGGCTTCACTTTTAGTTGAAGAACAATCGGGCATTTTAGTTTCATTTTAATTTTTTTTTATTTTGTGCTTTTCAATTAATTAAAAGAGTAGTTCAAATCATTTTTAATTATTTGCGGCATAAGTACCTAATGTTTGGGTTTTGTACGCGGCATAGACTCAATGTGTATTTTTAGTGACAATAGTACCCAATGTCAGTAAAAGTGTAATTTCGTCAGCCTCCTCCGTTAGGTCTCCGTTTCGTGATGACTGGACCAACATGTGTCACTTCATGATTGGTCCAGCTCAATAATATTTTAAAAATAATTATGATTTTGACCAATAAAAACGTGACACATGTCTGCCTAATCAGCTCATTAACAGACCTAACGGAGGAGACTGACGGAATTACACTTTTACTGACTTTGGTTACTATTGCCACTAAAAATAAATATTGAGTCTATGCCGCGTATAAAACTCAAACAGTGAGTACTTATGCTGCAATTATCCAAAAAAAAAATAATGGATTTTTTCATAAATATATTCTCTTATGATATTTTTTTATTGATACGGTTTTTTTTTTCTTTCAAAAATATGTTTTTTATAAATAATTTTTTTTGAAAAATACATTTTGGTAGTGAAAATCCGATTAATTTAGTTGATGTTCACTTTTTCCAATAAAGATTTGAGAGTTGATGTGGTTGGTCTAATTGATATGGTTGATGACTGAAATCAGTCGTCTTCAACCTCCAGCCGGGTTAGTTCGAGACTGCCAGAGCCCCATGAAAACCAAAGAAAAACTTTAGTCGTAAAACCTCATTTTTAATGTTTTTTTCGACCTATAAACATTTTAAACATGGTTTTTTTAATGGATTTGATCATTTATTTGAGTTTAAAAACCTCTTAAAATGATAATTAATTTGATTTTTAGTCTCCACTTACTGTTATGGGCATTCGGAGTCCACCATGAAAGGGCATAAGCAAGGCTCTGCAGGTGCCAAGTATGAAGGAGGAGAAGCACTCTAATAACATAAAAATAGAAAATAAAAATATCTTACTAACCATAGAAAAAAAAAACTTTTATATATATAGTATTTGTAAAATTTTCTTTTGAAATCCGTAAGGGATGTAAATATCCCAAAAAATAAATATTTGTTTTTATATATAAATGCGATACTATAGATAAAATTCTCAATTTTTAGTAGTTTAAATAAGTACATGTGGTAATTAATCCTCCTAAAGATCAACTACTTTAACTAACTCTGCCCAAAATAGAAAGTTGGTTAAAAGACTCTTACCGAGTCTTGTTTTAGCTATGATCTAAATAGCTTTACTCCCTTACTTTTGTTTTGTAACTCGTAGTCAAAAATCTTGAGAGAGACAGAGATTAGTAAAGCTTGTTAGAGAGAGAATTAAGTTCTTTGTGATTAAGAACTCTGGGTGTACTCGGGTTTTGGGGGAGAACTGAGACTGTTCTTACATTTGAGTGCTGTGAACTTGAGAGATTCTCTGTCATTAGTATTTGTACAAGTTCAGATTCTTCTTATTGGATTTGAGATGATGATGCTTAACTGGAGTATGGCCAGGGATCAAATTGATCTCTAGGACCGGAACCAGGATAAAAATTATGTGTTGTTCTTTCTTTGATTTCTAGTTTTATATTCTTGCTGATTTGATCTGTTTAAATTTCACTAATTATATCTTTGATGTGTTTGATCAATTAAGTATTTAGATTAATCTGTTTGTTGAATAAATTTCCAACAGTACAAATATGTGAATTTAATTTTATTGTAATTTTGGTTTGATGCCTAGAAAATAAAAAATTGAGTAATGATATGTGCACCTAAAATATGCAACATGACACTAATTTTTTTTTTAAAAAAAGTGGGTTTCATCTAAAATAAATGTGATTGGTTGTTAAAAACTATCGCGTCACTGTATGTAATGTTTTAGACTTTAGTGCACATATCATCACTCTAAAAAAATAGCTTTATCTACAACAATATTGAGAAGAAAAAGAAAACCAAAGAATTAGGTTTGCTTCAAGAGATTCATAATCGTAGCGTACAATCTTGATGAATGTTAATAATATATATGTATAATAAAACATGTTTATAAATGAAATTAATAAATAAAACTAAACTATACAACTAAGAAATTAAGTAACACTACAAGGCATTGTATTAATAAAATCATTGATCATTTTGAAACATTTTTCATTTCAAGACTTATCAAAGGAGAAATCCATGGCATGATGATGTGGTTGTTCTTTGTCTATCTGAGTTGCAAGAGTGGGCTTTTCAATATCTGATAGATCAACATCATCGGACATCATTGTAGGAGAACCGACCAGACCGACTTCAGATTGAGCTTGATCTTGAGTTTGAGAGGAGTTGTAGTAGTAATAATTGTGTTTGGTATGGCTATGAAGCAAATGGAGTGGCGAAGTACCTTGACTTGGTGTGTTTTCACCACTACTCATCATCATATCACCAAACCCTACTGATGAAGAGCCACTCATCATGTCCATTGGGCCTTTTCTCACTCGTTTCTTTCTTGCTATTGCAGCCTTGTGCCATTTCGTTAGAGCCTTTGCTGTTTGCTCCTCAAATATTGTCTTTTTCATATGAGATCCCATCTGTAAATACATGTTACATATATAAATCAATTATAACACTTGAAAAGACTTATTATAACACTTGAAAGGACTTATTATAACACTAGTATAGTATATAGTGATAAGTTTGAGTAGTTTTACTTACTTGTGTTATTAATGAATAGAGCGGGAAAGTTATATAGCTGCAAAGGAATTGTAAGGCTATCCCCAAACACACTCTTATCAGAATTCCTGCTAAGTTTTCGTGGAAGCAAGATGTGATCCCAAACTCGTACTGCATTTTTTTATTTACATAATTAGATTACAAATTCTATTAGGTTTTAGTAATAATGAAAATCAATATTAATAACAATTTGTTATACAAAACTTATCAAAATCAGCACTTCGTTCGATTTTGGTCAAACAACAAAGGTTCTTTTATCTTATTTAAAAAAGTTTGACCGAAATTAAGTAGATAATCAATTTTAACTGATTTTCAAAAACAATAATAGTCAAGTCTAGTCTTTAGATTAAACATAAGAATCAAAAAGTAATATTGTTTTCTTAAGTAGTAATAATATAATAGGCATTGGATTCGGTGTCTTTGTGGTACCCGCGGTCCCACTACATGCCAAGAGTTATACTTTATATGCTAAAAATTATATTATATGTACCAAAAATTATATTTTATGTATCGTTAATTATTATTGATAAGCATGTAAGAAAAATAGTAGATTAGAATAAATAGAATTTGAACACTCACCCATGTCCAGAGGAAATATGCCATTTGAAATGCATTTTCGAATAAAGTGAAATGTATCAAGAGCAAAATCCAGTGGGGGCGATTGAACCAGAAAAACTTGTTGCTTGGCTCTACTATAGGAGCTCCTTTCACAATGGTGGTTCGGTCTTGGATTTCTTGGGCCATCTCCATCACTATCAATTCAAGCTTTGTACCCACTAACAGAACAATCTGATATTACAACAACATAAAAATAAATTAATTAATTACACTTATAATAAATATCCCTATATATATATGCATTAATATCATCACTGATATATAAATTAAATACATATTTAGTAGCTACTAATTAATTTCTTACAATGACCGGTGCAAATGACAACCAGGTGAGCGTATACCATTCTGCACCACACCAAATACATATATCCCAACATTATTATCAATATATCTATTTATATAAATATATATATATTATGGGATGTTCTGCAAAATATTATTTTATGTCATTTTAATCGTGATAATGATTGCTATGTTTGGCAAAATACTAAATTATGTCACTTTGTAAAATGATATTTATCTAAATAAAAAGTTTAAAAATATATTCTTTCTATAACACACTCGACACATTGTCACGTAAGTGTCAAATTTTGAGTAGGTATCGAGTGTCTAAAAGGTGTTGTTTTGTAAAAAGTTTTTAAAAGAAAGTTATTTTGTAAAATGATGTTCAAATAAATATCACTACAAAAAAACATTGGTTATACCGAGAATATGTTCTCGGTAGTTGTATTTTCACAAAGGCGGGTCTTTTTCGCAGGCTGGGAAATTTTTAGTTCCTATACCAAGAATATGTTCTCGGTATAAGTGACTTCTACCGACAACGCATATACCGAGAACAATGAAAATTATTGTCGGTAAAGAATTTTTAGAAAACCGCCAATAATTCACGGTTTTTTGGGGCTTTAAGTGACTCTACCGATGACATGTTGTCGGTAGATGTCATCAATATTATTAAAACTTCTGCAACCCTTCTTCTTCCTCCAATTGCGAGAACAATGCTTTCTCTCTTCTAAAAACCTATTTTTTCTTTGCCTTCTCTCTAAAAAAACCTATAATCTCTCACTAAAAATCTCATCTAACCCCATTTTCAACTCACTCCTTGTTAGATTGTGAGTCTCCATCTTTGATTTTAAGGTATGTGTGGGTTTTCTATGAATTTTTTTAGTTTTTTATGTTTATTTTAATCCGAAATTTATGTTTTTTTTTTTGTTTCTATGAAGGTTTTGGCTTGATTTAATGTGTACAAATACAATTATGAGGTTCACACAACTTCCATTAGTAAGATTTTTCTTTTTTTTTATTGTTTTTTTTAATTTTCACCATTTTTTTATGTGTTTTCCTCCATTTTTTGCAGTTGTCGTACGAACGGCTCTGGCAACCCCCTCCGGCAGCAACTTCGACGAGTCTCAGCCCCTCCGACCCTCCTTAGCCTCGGTTCTGTTGCTGTCTCCACGTTTTGCTCGGTATATATATATATATATTATTTTGTTAATTAAATAATTATAATGAAAATAAGATTTTAGGTTAATAAAAATGTTTGAAAATGTGTTGAATAATTATTAATGGAAATATAATATTTGAGTGTTAATTTTTTAGATTGGGTTAAATAATTTGAGTGTTAGATTATTAGATTGGGTTATTAAAGTTTGATTATTAGAGTGGGTTTTGTTTATTTAAATTGAATTTTGTTATTGTTGTTATTTTTTTTAATCTTAGTGTTGATGAATATTGATACTTTGTTGTTTTTGTTGTTAATTTTTAGTAAAATTATGATATATTGAATAAAAAATTGAATAATTAATAAAATTAAGACTAATAGTTACAAATTACATAGTCGTTTGCAATGTATATGTATTGCTCTGTATATGTTCTGAGACTGGATATTTTTTTATGTACTACTTGTAGTTTTTAAATTTTGGGATAAATGAAAATACAATTGTTATGCTGCCAAATTTTTTATAGAATTAAAAGTACTCAATAAAATTTCTAATTTAATAAATAGTGAATTGATAAGTAAAATAATATATTTTTAATTATGATTAAATAAAATTAACAATGACATTATGCAACCAAATTTTAATAAAAATAAACATTAATCTTGAATATTAATTAAATAAGTAATAAATCCTATAGTAATTAAATAACTTTTAAGACATTATAAAAACAATATTTAATCAAATTTATTTATAAAAACAATATTTAATAAAATTTATTTTTCTTTGGTAATAAGAAATTATTACCAAAGATATGATAGTGTGTTATTATCACCTAGTGATAATTTTTTATTTTATTAGTGTTCATCACAAGAAGCCTTAGACCTGTTCGGAGAGGGTGAGTTATTGAAGACTCTTAAATTTGCCTCTCTCTGAATTAGGACACACACACAAATTGATTGTAAGTTTGATAATAAGTGCTATGTGTAGTGCTACACTCATACAATGTCGATCGACAAGAGCTAGATTAATTTGACAGATCGATTACCTGATAAGTATGAAGCTGGTGTGATGGATTTTCTTCAGAGAGCTAGGCAGTGCATTGACTGAAGGGGATTGGTGAAATGTCCGTGTAGGAGGTGTGTCAACGTTAAATTTCAGACGATCGATGTATTAGAAAATCATCTCTTTGTAAATGGTTTTCTTCGAAAATATACCAATTGGCATTGGCATGGAGAGGATGAAATAATACCAATGGGGAAAGTGATAGATCAAAATGATGAAAATGAAATGATGGATATTCTCAATGATGTTATGCAAAATGACAATGACGAATATGAAGAGAATAAGCGCGATCAAGAGATACCTACAACAGACTACAGGGGTGGGCAACATTATAACGATTTGTTTGCTAAGATCGAGGCTCTATTATTCCCTGGGTGTCAAAATTACACATCATTGAATTTTCTAGTGAAGTTGATGCATTTCAACGTGTTGGGCAAAATTCCCAACAAAATTTTTGATGGAATACTGGAGTTGTTACATGATGCATTTTCAGCCCCAGATAAGCTTCCAAAATCGCATTATGCAGCGAAAAGGTTGTTGCGTAAACTTGGATTGAGCTACGAGTCAATCCATGTCTGCAAGCATATGATTGCACACTGTTTTGGAAAGAACATGCTGGAAAAAGCAAATGTCCTGTTTGTGGGGAGGAGGTGGGTGGACAAGAACACTAAGGGAAAGAAAGTGCCTCATAAAGTGGATGCGTTATTTTCCGTTAACTCCTAGGTTAATGCGAAAATATGCATCGAGGCACATTGCTCAACATATGAGATGACATCACGAGCAACGTATAAAAGAAGGTGGTGTATTGCGTCATCCTGCTGATGGGAAAGCTTGGAAGGACTTTGACCGAAATAATCTAGCGTTTGCAATGGAACCTAGGAATATGCGTCTTGGATTGGCTGCAGATGGATTCAATCCCTTCGGTAACATGAGTCTTTCTTATAGTATGTGGCTAGTTGTGTTGACGAAATATAACTTGCCACCATGGTTGTGCATGAGATAAACTAATTTCATGTTGAGCTTATTAATTCCGGGATCTCATTCGCCAGGAAAAGATTTTGATGTTTTCTTAAGATCATTAATTGTTGAGTTAAAAGAATTATGGGTGACCGATGTACAAACTCGAGATGTAGTCGATGGTAGTTTCTTCACTCTTCGAGCAGCTTTGATGTGGACTATAAACGATTACCCAGCAAGGAGTAGCCTTTCTGGATGGACTGGCCAAGGTTATCATGCTTGCTCTACATGCAATGTGGCAACACTATCTATTTGTTTACAAAAGAATGTTGCTTTTTATGGCCATAAACATTTTTTACCAATCAAACATGCTATTAGAAGGGACAAGAAGACATATGGTGTTGTTGAAAAAAGACTACCACCAAAGTCATTAACCATGCAAGATATGTTCACACAAATGAGTTTTATACTCTATTCACTTCTTGGTAAGCATGTAAGATATGGTGGCCAAAAAAGAAAGCGTACAAAAGAGCAAGTAGGTTGGCGGAAAAAAAAATATTTTTTGAGCTCCCATATTGAGCCAACATAATGTACGACACAATCTAGATGTCATGCATGTTGAGAAAAATGTATGCAATAATTTAGTAGGCACAATAATTGGGCTGAAGAATCAGACCAAAGATACAGTTAGTGTCAAAGTAGACTTGGAGAAGATGAAGATGAGACCAGAGTTACAACTGAAGAAGTTGAATGGTCGGATACAAAAGCCCGCGACCAAGTTCACTTTCACTGTTGAAGATCGCCAAAAGTTTTTTCGATTTCTTAAATTAGTGAAGTTTCCAAATGATTTTTCATCTAACCTAAGGAAGAATGTGATTGATAATGACAATAAGATCATTGGTTTGAAATCGCATGATTGTCACATCATTATGCAACGCTTTTTGCCAGTTTCTGTGCATGCATTCCTAGAGAAATCGATTAGTACAACTATTATTGAGTTATGCACTTTCTTCAAGCTCGCTTTTTTAAAAATATGTACGTGACAGCGCAATTTAGAGACTGGGAAACTTGAGTTGATCCCGGATAGCTGGATGGATACTCACCATAAATCAGGCACAGGGTGGGTGACAGAAATAGCCAAAAAAACCTGGGTATGTTAAGTTTTTCTAAACATTTTTCAAATTCTTAATTATTTGTTTACAATATATAGTTACATTATATATTGTATCATAGGATGAATTGCGTGCATATCGCGACACACAGCAGACACAGACAACTGATACTGAGAGTTCCACACCAGTTTCGAGTGCGCCTGAAGATGATGACTTGTCTTTGGTACAAACTGTCTTCGGAAAACGACGTGGTGACCAGAAAGGATATGGATGTATCCTTAACATAAGGGACCGAACTTCATTTACTATTGATTCTCCACAAACTAGAGATGACTGAGATTAGAGAGTGTGTTCGACAATTAGAGGAGCACATCCGGACTCATTGTATCACCCCGGGATCTCAATGTGCTCCACCACCACCTGATGATCTCGATGTTGGAGCACCGAGTCAATAGGACTTATGTATGAGTTTTATTATTATGGACTATTACATTTTTATGTTTAGGACAACTCTTTATTTTGTTTGAGCAAACGTACTCTTATGTTTTTATTTATATGTTTAATGTAAGGGTTTTAATTTTAATCTATTGTTTTATATTGATTTCAAATTAAATCAATAAATAAATATATAAATGAATAAACATTGCACATATAAAAAAATCTCGGTTCAGTCTATACCGAGGACAGTGTCCTCGGCATAGCCCATCCAAATGACAAAATTAGACAGGTTTTACCGACGATATTGCCAACTCTATATCGAGAACTATCATCATCGGTACAACCTCTACCGAGAACTATCGTCCTCGGTACAACCTATACCGAGAACATATTCAATGTCCTTGGTAGAAGTTTTCCTCTACCGACGAGAATGTATCGAGAACATGTCATCGATAGAAGTTGTACCGAGAACATTCGGTCTTCTACCGACGACTTTTGTTCTCGGTATAGCCCTTGTATTTTGTAGTGTATTTATTTTTATAGTTAATAACTATGTACTAATATGTATGAGAGAGAGAGAGAGAGAGAGAGAGAGATATTTACTGTAAACATTTAGAAGCAAGAAGACAACGGCAAAGATCCATAGTGGTATGCTGCAAAAAAATATATATATAAAAATGTAATACTTTTCTTAATTGATTATTACAATTTTTAATATAATTTATGAACAAAGATTCTCACAAATAATATAAGAGAGAGAGAGAGAGAGAAACCTACCTAATACCAACGACCATTTTAAAATCATCTTCCATGGATCTCTTTATGTACTTACAGAAGTCAAATTTTGTATTTGGAGCAAAATGAGCCTGCAAGTATTATTATTATTATTATTAACACAAAATTAAATAAAAAGAGAGTGTGAATTAATTAATTAATTAATTACTAACGTTTATAAATCCATGACGCATTGTCATATAGTCCACTTTTGTTACTGAATTAAAGAATTGTCTGAAGAAGGCCACCTGCATATATATATATATATATATATATATTTTTTTTTTTTTCAAAACTCAGATATTATAATAAAAAAATAATGTAAAAATTAATTAAAGAAAATAAAAAAAGAGTTTTAATTTTATGTGATCGAGATCGAGTACTTACAATCCATCTAATTCCAGGTGTTTTAGAAAGACCAGAATGGCGTTTCACAAACGATGTTTGACGAGTAAACCTGAATCTCTCAGGATCTAACAAAATTAATTAACAACACTCATTAATTCATTATTATTAGGATATCTCTAGTAATATATTTTGAAAATTAACGAGTTTTAAAAACAATAACAATTAAATTCTTATTATTTACTTTTTTTTTTCAATATATATATATGGAGTTTTTTTTTTGGATGTATAATATAATGGGGAAATACTCATAAACTTATATTAGTTGTCTTAATTTTTAAAATTCAGAGACATAATTATCAAAAATATATATAAAGCTAGAATTTCAATTATAGCAAAAATTATACAACTATTTATGCTATAATTAAAAACCTCTAAATAATAAGTAGAATATATATATAAATTATAAAAGGAAAATTACCATTTGTAAATTGATACTCGAATGAGGATGTTTCCGATTCCCAAACCTTCCATTTCTTCATCTGGTCGATTAATACTAAATATTAATATATTATTTATTTCTAATTATATTAAACGAGGGAAATTATTGGTTAGTAATTGTTTTTAATCATATTTTTAGTATTTTTGGTACATTAATAAATTGCAACTCTACAGAGGTTTCTCACAAATTTTCAAGAAATAATTTGATACACACATTTATAAA
Organism: Humulus lupulus; assembly: GCF_963169125.1. Lineage (NCBI taxonomy): Eukaryota > Viridiplantae > Streptophyta > Magnoliopsida > Rosales > Cannabaceae > Humulus > Humulus lupulus. The sequence goes on from NC_084802.1 coordinate 184,944,520, forward strand.
TATCAAAATAAGCACGTATACAATAATTATTGTTTGAATTCTAATTTTATCATCTTAAATTATTCATAATTTACTAAAAAATTATTGGACGTACAACTTATTTATGTACTAAAAGTACCTATAAGTAGAGATTAAAATTAAAAAAGTTATATTGTGTTGATTTAGTTAACAGCTAGCAAAAACTATGACTATATTAATTAGAGTAAAGATATGTGCACAAAAAATATGCACAAAAACATTACATATAGTGACGTGTCAATGCTTTTTAAAACAACGAGTCTCAATTTTAATAAATGTGATTGGCTAGGCCAAACTGTCACATCACTGTGTGTAATGTTTGAGTGTATATTTTGGGTGCACATATCATTACTCAAACATTACACACAGTGATGTGACAGTTTAACAAAGCCAATCAAATTTATTAAAACTGGAACCCACTATTTTAAAAAGCAGTGACACGTCACTGTATGTAATGTTTGAGTATATATTTTAGGTGCAAATATCATTACTTATATTAATTATTAGTAAACTCTAAACATATAATTAACAATATTTAATATATATTTATATTATAAACTATTTTTTTTAGATGAATTTGTTATATTATAAACTTACTTTGGCCTTTCCGAGTGCGATGGTAAAAACGCTGTAGAGAACATGAAACACTGCAAGGACAAATATGAATATATGCAATTGGTGCACTCCTGTATATGTAATCAATGGAACTTTCCCCTAAAATTGACAATAAACAAACATTGATATTTTATATACTTTAGAATAAATGGGGAAAATAGATTCTTTATAATGTCATTTTGCAAAATATGTATATCTTTTTTATAAAATAAGTAAATAATTAACCTTCTAAACAAGGTATTAAGAATCTAAGCAAGATGTTAAAATTTTAAGACAAAATGTCAAGTACGTCTGAACGTCATTTTGTAAAATATTATAAAAATATTATTTTACCAAACACTTTTATAGTTTATTATAAATATATATTTTTTTGTAAAGTAACATTCTCGACAAATGTCGGAAATGCTACTTTACAAAAAAAAATATTATATATAAATAAAGTAAAAAAATTTATATATTTTGCTAAAATTAGGCTAGTTTTGTCTTAGTTATTACATATTTGGAGCAATAGTCATCTTTGTTAGTGGATGCCAAAGCTCTACGCCATATAAGCTGTTCATATTCAGCATCATAAGACAGCAATTTTCTTCTGTCATCACCACCATCTGCTCTGACCTTTGTAAACTTACATGGAAGCATCACATCTCCCAACTTTGCAGGAATGCATATTTTTGAAATATATTGTGTTCCCACAGTCAATAGTAGAGATATAAACCCTAGCAGCATTAGTTCTGTCCTTGCAAAAAAATATGGATAATAAATTAATAATAACCCAATTATATATTTATTTATAGGGAGACATATATATATATACTACCATATCCTATATATATGTATAGTATTAGACAAAATTAGTTTGATTATACCAGCTTTAATTTTCTCCAGAGCTTCAACCATGGCCTTCTTATTTCGCTTATGGAATAGCTGTGCATTACAAAAAAAAAGGTATATTAGTGCGTAATAACAATGTAATCATTACCAAAAACCAGAATTTAAACGTCGGGCAAAAAACGTCAACTTTTTTTTTAAATTATCGTCCATATTTTATGAGTGCATGAGACGTCGAACTCGCGTCTCATGCAACCAGCAAGATTAGGCTCAAGAGATGCCATATCATTTTCAAAAAATATATATGTTTTATTTAAAAATAAAATCAAAATTTTTAAAAAATTTAGAGAATTACTTGAAGAACAAAATATTAAATTTTGTATCGGTCCCCAAAAACTTTCTTGTATGACGAGTTAAGAAGTCGTACATTGATGTTTAACAGAAGTACGTCGCATGTTAAATTTGTAGTAGTAGTAGTAGTGGGTAAGATGAGTAAGTATACCTTTCCAAGAGAATTAATTGCATGCTCTATAAGGACAGAAATGATAACAAAAACAGCACAAACAAGAGCCACAGCCCATGTTGGTGTCTCTTGAAGAGTCCTTTCTCCCGGACCACCAGCAGCCATGCCTGCCCTAGCTACCCCTGCTTGATCTCCTATAATATTACCTTATATGTATATGTATATATACACTTATTTTTTTGATGATCAATTGCTTTTTTATAGCTAGTATCACAGTTTGGGAACTTGGGTTTTGATCAGTTTATTATGAGGAGAGGAGAGAATAACTAAATATGCTTAGAATTAATAAGTACTGATAAGTTTGGAATAAGAGAACAATATGTGAATAATATATATATATATATATATATATATCGCGTTGTGTATGGTATAATAGTGTTGTGGTTTTTGTGATTGTCTTATAATTGATGTCTTTTGTGTAATGGGACCAAATGCATGCATTATTACTAGACAATAATATCATATATATATATATATATATATGGGCCGGCTAATTCCATTGTAGCCACATCCGACATAATATTTAGTACCTTAATTTGTAATAGATTTCTACAATAACAACACTTTAGCATTCAACTTTTAAAACAGAGTATAATTAGAAGATTTAGAAACACAAGTATTATTAATTCTCTATAATATATATTAATTGTGTTTTTTATTAGTTGTTGATGAAGGTGAACGGTTCATTAGAAGATCTAATTAAACACATAAATCTTTCACTAATATTAAGTATATATAACTCCTTTCCCATTGCCCTTTTATTCTCATATGTACTCTATCGATTGCAATTGCTAATCTCATAGGTTCATTTTAATATAGTTCTCTCTCTCTCTCTCTATATATATATATATATATGACTTTGGACTGGTATTTTTGTTCAAGATATTTTATACAAAATAATATAATTATATATATGTAAAATTATACAAATATAACATAATTTTATATTACTTATAAATAAATTACATAATATTATATATTGTATATTTGTTCTAGGACAAATAGTAATTTTTCTCCCTGAACTATAGGTTTTGTAGAATTTTGCCCCCTAAATTATTTTTTGTGCCAAAAAAACTCCTTGATGAACTATGAAAATCATTGCTAACATGTCTTTTTTGTTACAAATTGTTCATTTTTTAAGCAATTTGTTATGCAGCCACATGTCACATGCATAGTTACAGTACGATAGTCTATTTAGCTAACTAAAATTAGCCAAAATCGAGTTTATTAACGTTAAATATACAAAAATTAGTTCTAAAAATGCACATACATATTTTTAAAATTTATCATTATATCACTATGTATGTATGTATTTGTCTGTTTGGATTATCGAATCCTACCACATTAGCGCAACATTAGTACTTCATGAGCAAATTGTTTTTAAAAATGAACGAAATACAATATAAGAGTCACATTTACAATAGTTACTATAATTCAAGGGGGATTTTTGTCACGAAAAAAATTTCAGGGACAAAAATCTATAAAAGCCATATTTTAGGGGGAAATTTCCAATTTGCCCTTTATTCTATAATACAACGATTTCGAAGGGGACTTCATCCTATACATGTCAAAAGTTGATATTATATATTTGCAAATCATATATATCAAAAGATTTTCTTGTCTTTTTATAATTACTTCGATAAATCTTATGATGAGATCTTCACTTTATTTAGTTGTTGGAATTAAGTTGATGAGAGAATATTTATGGAAGTATCCGATGTTTAAACAAATATAGTATTAAGAACTAACAACAACCAAGGAAGCGGCTGTTTTATTATTTATTTTGACTGACTATTCAAAGCATAGTATTATGAGGAACTTACCTCTACATTTCTTCCAAAAATTAAAAACTATACTTTTTATTTTTAATGATATTGGTATATATTTAGTATATATATTTACCAAATTATTAGGGCATCTTAAATGGAGTACTAATTAAATTAGTAATATATTACTGTATTTTAGCATTTTATAAAAGAAAGATGCTTTAATGGTGTACAAAATTTGACACATTAATAAATGTACTTTTATACTTACAATACTATTAGTGAAAACAAAAATATAAGAATCATTATTGATATTTTATCGTTTCGTATCAATTTACATCATAAAATGTTATTTTTGTATTGCAGCACAATGTCAAATATTGTGTTAAATATATATCATATTATACAATTTTCATACCAAATTTAACATAATATTTAAATCTTGAATTGAAGATGGTCTTAGTTTTTTATAATAGTCGAGGGGGTTTGTTGTGTATCCATAGATAGGGTAGAATGAACGTAATAAATAGAGTAATATTTGATCTTAGAATATTATTATAGCATTTTATGGTGTCCAACGCCACTTAACGTGACATGCTATTGTTAGTGCAATTTAATATGAGATTAAATATTAAATTGTACTAATCATAGCATGGCATCTTGTAGCAATACTTATGATGTTATAAGCTAGTTGATGTCCTTCTTTCTATTAGATGTGAAAACAATTATTAGTGATTATGGTATTTTAAAATTATATATATTTAAAAAAATAATCGTAAAAATTCATAAATATAGCTTTTATGCTATTACTATACAAAAAAATGAGGATTATATTTTCTTAATTTATATAAAAAAATTTATTAAAGAAAAAAAATAAAATATGAGAAACACAATTGCTAAGTGACTAAATATGAGAAACTTGATTAAGAGTAAAACAATGACATAAAACAACTTTCATACAAAAATATAGGAAAATAAATTCATAAAAGCAAAAATTCTTAGAAAAAGCCATAGAATAATTTTTTTTTTTTTTGAAAAAAATTCATATTTTTGCAAATTTTATTAAAATGTAATTTCCTAAAAAAAATGAATTATTTTGTTACCAATCGAGCTTACGCCTTACAATAGCAATTGGGCTATTAGGCCCATTTATTTGTGTTGTGTGGTCTAAATCCAACAGGCCCACGAAGCATTGATAAGATAATCTCACGACAAAACCATTTTTTTGAAAAATGAAGAAGAAAACACATTCAGCAGAAAAAAGAAATCATAATTATTACATTAAATAAGTTAGTTTTGATCCAAAGAAATGAAATGACTGAAGCTTAGATATTATCGCCACTGCTATTTGTTTTTCTCCTCCAAAAACTATACCCGCTCCTCTCCCTCTCTTTCTCTCTCTCTCTCTCTCTCTTCAATCTGTTCTCGCAAGCCCAAACCATGACTGCTATTTCCAACTCCTTGATTCTAACTAAGAATCAAGCCCTTCATTTTTCCTCTGGTATTGATTATTTTTGTTGTTGTTGTTGTTGTTTTTGGTTGATAATTAGTATTTTTCTGCGTTTTTTGCAATGTGATTTTCGTTCTTTTAATTAATGTAATTAGATCAACGGGGCAAAATTAAATTCTATATCGGATTCAGCTGATTTAAAATAGGGAAATAGTTTGAGGGCAGGGGAATAGAATTAGTTTTAGTTTATGCAGATTTTCAAATTGTGGTAAGTGGGAGAAGCAATTTGTGGAATTGGGTTTGGGATGGAATGGGAATAGCTCAATGGGGATGTTTGGAAGAGTGCCATTAGCTCAAGCCCTTCACTTTTCGTCTGGTATTGATATTTAAAAAAAAAAAAAAAAAAGATTATTTGTTGTTTCGGCTGATAATTTGCATGCTTCTGTGTTTTTTGTAATGTGATTTTCGTTCTTTAGTTTTACCTTGCTTAAGCTCAACTCGAAAAAATCAAATTCTATGAGTATCGGATGCAACTGATCTAAAAAAGTAAAATAGTAGCTTGGGAACATAGTTGTATGTATCTTCAAGTTGTGCTAAGGGGAAAAAAACAATTTGTGGGATTGGGTTAGTGATGGAATTGGGAATAGCTCGTTGGGGATATTTGAAAGAGTGCCATCAGGTGATTCTTATGTGGGGTTTCGGGAATTTTGAATATTTCGATTGGTGTAATTGGTTATGGCAGGATCTCCTCTGAAGCGATCCAACGAATGTTTGGGGAGTGCAAACTTGTCTTTCAATTTCAATCCCAAGCGTGCTGAGAAGCCTCAACTTTCTATATCCAGAAAGTCCTTGGCAGTTCAAGCTGCCTATAGGTATATATATCTCCTTGGTTTGGTTTCCTTATGGTATGCTGGTCTAAAATGCTTTACATGTTACTCGCTCAGCTCGAGTTTTGCTGCTATGGATTTGTTTGTGTACTTGAAGAACTCAATCTGCTGTAGCATTTATGAACAAATAGCTAGGTTTTGCTTACTCCATGTTTTAATTTCAGCAAAGATATGGTTAATTTTAAACTTTCTCAAGATTTTACTCTCTTTGTATGTGTGTGTATTTAGAGATATTTTTTCCTGCTTATGAAAAAAAAGAATAATGGATCTTCATCCTTCGTGTACTAATGTTTCGTGAAGCTGCTTGATAGCTTGTTTTCATATGAATTAAATTATTCCTAATGGTAAAGAGATCTCTAATAAATGTCATTTCTCCATATCTCACTTGATTTTTGGAAGTGTCTAGAAAAAATGTTTCTGAAAATTGAAATTCCCTTCCTGCATTGTTTGCTCCCCGTTGCTTCACAAATATGATTTTACATGGGGTTCTAATGCGTGACTCCTATTTGTCTGATTACAGTGATGGTGGCAGGCCAAGTAGTGCAAGCATCTTTATTGGTGGCTTTGTTCTGGGAGGAATTATAGTTGGCACACTGGGTTGTGTATACGCACCTCAGGTTTTACCCGTTACCTATTGCCTTGTTTAGTGGAAATGTGAAGAAATGTTGGGTAGTGTGAAGAAATGTCATTGATAACATATGTAATATCTATCTACTGTATTACGATTGTATATTTATACATGTGGCTATGTTATTATTTAGTAGCTGGTTTATGTGAAATTTTCATGTATTGAAGATTTTTGGATATTGGTTGTTGCCTCACATTTATGGCCGTGTGCAGCTAAGGAACTTAGATAAGTATCTTAATCTTTTGTCCGTATAATATAACAGATCAGTAAAGCCCTGACTGCAACTGACCGAAAGGATTTAATGAGGAAACTGCCCAAATTCATCTATGACGAGGAAAAGGCTTTGGAGGTGAGAAGTTGTTCTCGACTCTGTTTTCTTGAATGCTTTGACATTCTTCTCCGTTCGTTAATGTGCTACTTACCTGGTTTATTTTGTGTCCTGTTTATATCATTTGCTGCTTTCGTTACTCTTTAGAATTACACTTTATGGTTTAAATTAGACATTCTTGTTGACTGTTTATGCCATAAATTATCATGAGGCATTGTTCTTGAAACACTTAATTGTGTATCATGAGCTGTAATATTTTTCGAATCGCAAAACAAAATTCATTTCCTCCTTTTGTTTATATTTGTTTGTCTTTCAAATGATGCATGTAAAATATTGACCAATATTGATACCATTTTTGCATGACCGTTCTTACATGAAATAACATTTTGTGCAAATTTTACTTCAGAAAACTCGAAAAGTATTGGCTGAGAAGATCGCACAACTCAACTCTGCCATAGATGATGTTTCTTCTCAGCTCCGATCAGAAGACGGCCCTAATGGAGTAGCTGTGAGCTCGGATGAAATTGAAGCCACCATATAAGACTGATCTCAGTCGCAATATGGTACCAGTTTCTGATAAAATAATAATTGAACTTCTCGCAAAGTAGTGAACCATGTGCTCATGAATCATTATAGATTATCATTTGGGAGTATTAGTTCTTAGCTTGGGAATATAGATTTTCTGTTGTTGTTCGAACATGTTGGTCTCAGAATTGCTAATATTTGAATGGTGTACTCACTTTTCTTGCTACTTTCTTTTGTGCATATTACCAAAATGAATGAGCTGGAGATAGATTTGCCCCTTGCTGCCATGAATAAGGACTTGTGTGATAAAAACTCAAGTCTTTTTCTGTTACCACAAATCGTTAATCACTTATTGCCCTTTCAATGGCAGCGATATTCTACTTTTGGGATGCTGTAAATTGTGGAAGAAAGTTGTTTTAACAATGTAAATGGCCAGCTTAATTTGAGTAGCAGGCTCTATTATCTTAATCAAGGTTGAAGTAAAAAAAACATATTATGATTGTTATCAATTGAAGTAATAAGACCTACATCCTTGACTTAAATTTCAGGCTTTCAATGCTTTGGTTTCAATTAACAGATAAAAACCAATGCATTTTCCACCATCCACCATGATTTATTTTCAGCCATAAATCTTTCAAAACAAGAAAATCTCATTTGGATGGATAAAGGAGCCTTTCCTTCTTGTTCAATAGACTTTTGCAAGTGGAGCAATTGGACACCTACGTTTTGACATAATTATAGCCACTATGAGCTTTGAGAAATGGTAAGGGACACCACTGGTGCCCAACACCACAAGAATGTGATATACACTATTGTTGCAATCTACACATTTGAATTTAATAAGTATTATAAAATATTGCTAACCAATTATAGTTTGTCACCTCATGTGGTGTAGGTGTTGGACATCTTAATGTGATAAATAGCAATACTCATGAGCTTTTGCTATTGAAAAATAAACATAAAAAAATTAAAGGGTAATAAAGTAAAAGACTAAAAAGGAGAGTGTGAATGATCTGAGGTTCATATTATTTTATGACCTTATCTTATAAATCATCTTGATTCATTTTCTCCACACATTCGTCCAATACATTTGAGACCATAATTTGTAATTCAAACATTAATATATGAATAAAAGAAAAATAAACATAACACAACATTAGAAGAAAGCTCGTAGTAACTATAAAAACGAATTCAACTAAATAGAGAGAAGAGTTAGTAAGCTAGCTCTTCTAGTTTTGCAGCCATGGCATCCCATGCAGCTCTTGCTTCTTCAAGAATTCCAGCCAATACTAGGCTGCCCTCCAAGCCTTCCCACTCTTTCCCCACTCAATGCTTCTCTAAGGTATGCATTGATTGTCTTCCTACTCAGGTTAACATGATCCATAGAAGTGTGTAACAATAAAGTGGGTTATTATGTAGTATGATTTTCATAATTTGTTTGGCTCTGCAGAAACTTGAAGTAGCTGAATTTTCTGGGCTAAGATCCAGTTCTTGTATGACCTTTGCCAAGAATGGCAGAGAGGCTTCCTTCTTTGATGTTGTGGCTGCTCAACTCACTCCCATGGTCTGTCTCTTTCCTATAAATATATATGTATATATAAATATAATTGTCTTTTTACTTCATCATCTTACAATCTGAGAATATAGATAGATCTCTTTATCTTGACATTGCAAAATGACATTTTTTTTAATGTAGTTCTTTGTAAATTTACTTTTCTGAGCACCTTGTCAAAAAGCCCCTTGGCAAAGAATTATCAAAAGACAAATATTTAGTAAAATGATAATAAAAAAAAAGTATTTTCACCGTGTACTCTAAAAAAAATCATTCAACAAATCTAAGAGCTATATAGGTTGTATAACAACAGTTCAATATCCCCTTTTCAGACATCTGGATCAGCCCCTGTCAAAGGACAAACCGTGGCCAAATTGAAGGTGGCAATCAATGGATTTGGACGCATAGGTAGGAACTTTCTCCGGTGCTGGCATGGCCGCAAAGACTCGCCCCTTGATGTCATCGTCGTCAATGACAGTGGCGGTGTCAGGAATGTGAGTCAAAGCCAATGAACTAGTAAAACAACTAAATCTTCATTATTGTTTGTTTGGATTGAGTCTGATGATTCAATGTTTGTTATTGAAAACCAAACACATTTAGGCATCCCACTTGCTGAAATATGATTCTATGCTTGGCACCTTCAAAGCTGATGTGAAAATTGTGGATGACTCAACCATAAGTGTTGATGGTAAGAACATTAAGGTTGTCTCCAGCAGAGACCCCCTTAAGCTCCCATGGGCCGAGCTTGGCATTGACATTGTTATTGAGGTAGATTCTGCTACATCAATTTGAGTCTTGCATTGTAACATGTGTTTTTGTGTATAGTGTTTTGCTTTAACATTGTTGAAAATTTTGAACCAAACCATAGGGAACTGGTGTGTTTGTGGATGGACCTGGAGCTGGGAAACACATTCAAGCTGGTGCTAAGAAAGTTATCATCACAGCTCCAGCCAAAGGTGCTGATATTCCAACTTATGTTGTTGGAGTAAATGAACAAGACTATTCACATGAGGTTGCCAACATAGTCAGGTCAGTACTATTATACAATTTGGGGCGTTCTGGCCACATAAATATTTTTTATAGTCACTTTGTATAATAGCATTTTTTCAATAATTCTTTGCAAAATGACATTCCAAACGCAATCACCACCTTGTCTAGAAAACTATTTTTCAAGAATTATCGGAGGAAAACTATTGTTCGAAGTGACATTAAAAATTGTTATTTTCACTCGTTACTCATTTTCTAATGTCACTTCACGACATAGTATTCTTTTGATAATTCTTTGTAAAATAGCATTCCAAACACAGCAACACCCTACTAGGAAGACTACTTTACAAATATCTATTAAGAGAATGGTATTTTACGAAGTAATATTATTTAAAATAACTTTTTTTTTAATCCATAATGCACTTTTTAATGTTGTTTTTTATTTTTTAAATGTTCTTTTCTTTTGCTGCAGCAATGCTTCTTGCACCACAAACTGTTTGGCTCCCTTTGTGAAAGTCTTGGATGAGGAATTTGGTATGCATTCTCACTCGTTCATCTAGTTGTGCTATGATGAATTCATCATGATCAGTGGTCACAATTGATAGCACATTTTATGTTCAAATGCAGGTATTGTGAAGGGTACCATGACAACCACTCACTCTTACACTGGAGATCAGGTAAGAAAAGCATATAAAACTAAACGCCCAAATTACTAAAATTATGCTCTAGCAGAGCTTTGTTAAAACTCCTAAAATGCAAAATCTAGTGGGAAAAAACTCAATACAGAAATGCTTTACATGGGAATCTAGTCAAAGAGAAAGAACCAAACAATCATACATTGGGGAAAAAAAAAAAAGTGGTGCTAATAAAGGAGTGGTGTGTTTTAATTTGGTGCAGAGGCTTTTGGATGCATCACACAGAGACTTGAGGAGAGCAAGAGCAGCAGCACTAAACATCGTGCCAACAAGCACAGGAGCAGCCAAGGCAGTGTCCCTAGTGCTGCCCCAGCTGAAGGGCAAGCTCAATGGGATCGCTCTACGTGTTCCCACCCCCAACGTATCAGTGGTGGACCTTGTCATCAACGTCGAGAAGAAAGGTATCTCCGCCGAAGATGTCAATGCATCATTCAGGAAGGCCGCCGAGGGCCCACTCAAAGGCATTTTGGATGTTTGTGATGTCCCTCTCGTCTCTGTTGACTTTCGTTGCTCCGACGTGTCTTCCACCATTGACTCTTCCTTGACTATGGTCATGGGTGATGATATGGTCAAGGTGGTTGCCTGGTACGACAACGAGTGGGGTTACAGGTAAGCCTACTTTATTTTTAAAAATACACATTTTTAATCGCTTCTTTGAGTTGTTTTCTCAAATGTTTTTCTTATTGTATTTCAGCCAAAGGGTGGTTGATTTGGCTCACCTGGTGGCCAACAAGTGGCCAGGTACCTCGGAAGCCGGTAGCGGAGATCCATTGGAAGATTTTTGCAAGACAAACCCTGCTGACGAGGAGTGCAAAGTATATGAAGCTTAAGTCTATTGATGGAGTCTCTCATTCTTGGGCTAAATTATTGTATCTTGTTGTAAAGGGACCCAATGCCACTACCATTGCCTTTGGCTATTTATTTCTCATTCAATGTTTTCTTTTGTAATTGGATTGGATTTGAGAAAGACTTAAAATAGATGATGATGAACCTATTAAATTAGTATGATAGTTTCTGTCAGTGAATTATATGTGACACAAGAATTTTAGTCCGGGAAAATGGAAAATTGCAACTACTTTATAAATAATTAGGATACCTTTTCCAAAACAAAAAAAAGTAATTAGGATGTATTGTGTTGAGCTTAATTTTTAAATAATGTACAACTAATCTAATCCAACATTTTTATCTTAACTAGTTCAATCAAATTATAAATTGAATTTTGGTCATTTATACCTGTTGACGCAAGATTTTGTCAACAATAAATAAATGAACGAGAACTAGAGAAATGTAAACGACAATGAGAATTTTTACGTGATTTAGCTTTTAATTAAGTCTGGTCCACAAGTCTATTGTATTGATGAAGAACTTGCATGGGTTTAAGTTCTTTTAGGAATTGCAGTTTGACTGCGTTTTTACATGCACAATTTCGCTTATCCTTTACCACGAGAAGTTTGCAACCCTATTTATAGGCAACTTAGGGATATTAATACCCTATAATCGGGGTTTAGTATATAGGAAATATAATTACTAGGTTAACCACAAATTACAATTAGAAAAATGGTGTAAAGTGCACTTAAGGCGGTCCTCGAGGATGCCCAGACTTGTCAACTAAGTAGGGGAATATTGAAATTGGTTAAATATAATGGTTAAGTTGTTTACACAATGAGGTGCAAAACATTTAACTATTTTTCACTTAAGTTGAAGTGAAAACATGAGATTGTATAGTAGGCATCTAAAAGTGACTTTTATGGATCTAAAAAGTGATACATGGAAGTATCTAAGGATCCCAAAAAATTTGGTAGCATTTGGAGCAATTTTAGGACCATTAAAAGGGTCAAAAGTAAGAGGGGTGACGATGTGTCGCCTCCTAAGAGGCGTTGCATCGCCTAAATGAAAAGGGGCTCAAACGCCCCAAGCAGGCGATACATCGCCTGTTAGTAGGCGACACATCGCCTACATGCAGGCGACGTATCGCTTGACGTGTCCATACAAACACGTAAAATAAGCTCCAAATGACGAGTTAATTATCTCTAATCCTATTGGTTATACCTAATGACGGTACCTACACTATAAAAGGGTCCTTATAGAGTTTTGGAAGATTTGATGACTCTCTCCAATCTCTCTCTAACCTCTCTCTCTCTAGCTCTCAAATACCAAAATTTTATCGACGAAACTCATCAAGCATTGCTTGGCTTGCTTGAGTTTTAAGGCTTGTTCAATCCCAAATCTCACTCTATTGGTTGAAGCTTCAAGCAATTAGGGAAGACTTGTAATAGATATTTTGGACAACAATATTCTTATTGTGTATAAACCTTAGAAGCTCCCCAAGTTGAAGATTCAAGTTGCTCAAAGAGAAAGGTTGTATCTCTCTAACCCTAATTTTGTATTTTGTCATTCTATTGTGTTTATGTTGTTAGTATTGATGTTTAAATGTTTTTATGTTCATCTTATAATCACTTAATCCTTTATTTTTCAAGATCTGCATTCACGCCATGAACATGTTTATTTGATTATCAAGATTTGCATTCATACTTTGAATAAGTTTCTTGATTAGCATCTAAAGTTTGTAATATTGAACTTTTCCTATTATGCATTGTTGATTAAAAAAATGTAAAGCCATAAACTTAACAGTAAGTTTTGCCTTTCGAGTAGCTCCTCAAATACCTCTAGGTCCTTGCGCGTACGACCATGATTGGGGTAGTGGTGTCAGTGCTAGGTGGCGCACCACCTAATTCTAAGGGTGATTCTGATCTTCTAACGTCCTCTTTGTTGGTCGCATGGATGTGACAACCATGTTCCTAGGCAACTACCACTAATGTCAAAGGTAGGTGGGCAAACATATCAAAGTTGTCCCCGCCTCTCATAAGCAGACTTGTGGATAAGTGTGTCTCGTAGGCTGAGGATGATTCTCGAGAAGGAGATGCTACTTGAACATTGTCTTTTGGGCTACCCCGAAGATCGTGCACTCGGGACCTTTACGGTCTTTAGAGTTCACACACTTCATGGCCCTCAGAAACCTAGACATTCCTCGTTGACTAGCTCCTCGCTAGGTTCCACGACTTAACACATGTTTGAGGAAGTCACGTGTTTCTCGAGTAGTCGCACATGTTGACCTACTCGAAAAATACGAGCAACACTATCTATTTTCTTTAACATCAAATATAATTAATCCAATTAGTATATAAATTGGATTGACTTTCTAATAAGTTTTTAAACTGTCATATCAATTTTAAAAGATTAGAAGAAAAATAATGATAAACATAAAATACTAAATAACTACACATAATAAATAAATATTAGTAATTAAATATAGGTTATAGGGCAGTTTGGAAAAGGTGTGGCTTATTCACCCATTAGCTTTAATTGTGATGTAGACTAAAGTGGCCTAGTAAATTATTTGAAAGTATCATGAGATGTAAAAGTAATATTATAATATTTCATAAACTAATTAGTTTAGTTTGTTGATATAAAATTACTAAAATAATTAATATTTTAAAATATCTAAGGGAATATACCATTTTGGCCCTTATGTTTTTACCGAATACGTAACTGACTCCCGTCTTTTGTTAAATGACAATTCAAACCATGTTTTACAAAATAGATCAAAATAGTACCCTAGACTCGATTTTGGTCAAAATATTTTCAATTATAAAATCAATTCTCGAGTTGTTAGTGATGCGATGAGTTCAGAGAAGTGAAGAAAGTAGTTGAGGAGCTGAGAATGAAAGATTATATTTGAATTTTTTTTTACCAAAATTGGGTATAAGATACTATTTTGATCCATTTTGTAAAACTCAGGTTCTGAATTATCATTTAACAAAACACATGGGCTAATTGTGTATTTAGGAAAAACACAGGGGTCAAACTGGTATTTTCCCATCTAATAAATATAAAATTATAAAAAAAAAAATTAAATATATAAGATTTATTTTTTGTATAACTTAATTTACAATTATTTTTTATAATATTATATTTATTTATTCCATTTTTCTATTTTGAATAAGGAGCATTAAATTTGTATCTCATTTTAACACTTTTTCTCAATTTTTTTTTTTGACATTCATTAAATTCTTTTTTTTTTTGTTAATTTTATATAAATTTTTTTAAATAATGTATAATTTTTTAGAAAAAAACTATTTCTTTAACAAGTTTTTATATATTTTTTGTTTTAATTTTTATTTTATTTAAATATTTAAAAAATATATTTTTTAGAATATGAAAAAAAAGAAAAAATAGAAAAATGTGAGCATAAGTTGATAAAAATATATATTATATATTAAATTTTAATAAAAATAGAGTATCTTAATCAAATTTTGGGTGCAAATATAATGCCCATAATAATAATATTCAAAATTTACTGATTAGATTGATAAAAAAATATCACTATAGGTTAAGAGAAAGTAATAATAAAGAGAAAAGTTGAGAACTACCCACTTTTAGTAATAGTTAACTAAAATTAGACACTAAATATATTTAGTTGAATTTGACCCATTATTATCATGAGACTTCCCAAATTATCCTTATTTGAGCATATGGTTCTAAGTGTTGTTGTAATGTATTATTGTGTAGAGAAATGGTATAATGAGAATATTCATTATAAATCTGGATATAAAAGTAAGAGGATTAATAAATGAGTAAAAATTAAAATGATTATTTAAAAGTGGGCACTTAGTCTAATTTCTTCAATATAATAATAAAAGTACTATTCGGCCATTACAGTGGAAATGTGTTAAATAAAGAGCAAACAACAATAAGTGTTTTTATTATGAATATTTTAAAATTAGATTGGTCTATATATATATGATGATTAAATTTTTATTAAGATGATAAATACTTTCATGAATCAACTTACAAGCTTTGTAAACTTGTTTTGTTTTTAGAAAATGAGCATGCTATTGACTAAGATTTTATAAAAAGCCTTCATTTATCATTTTAAAAAAATAAATAAGCATAATATTTCTTAATTTTATGCATACAATTTTTCTTCTATTTTTTTTATTACAATTTAAATATTTGTTGTAATAAGTAAAAAAAGATTAAATTAAATACAAATAGAATGAAAAACAATTTAAAATTTAAGTTTATTTTAATTTTTTTTTTTTTTTTTTGAAGTGGGGCTGCCTAAATATGTCGCGAAATAACTCCGAAAGAGAAATCAAATCAATATACAGCCGTAGCTTCTTTAACCACCACCGCCGCCGCCACCTCCTTGGATCGCCATCGCCGAACTTAAATCACGCGCCGCCGCCACCTCCTTGGATCGCCATAGCTGAATTTGAATTAGTCGTAATCAACTCTGAGCTGAGAACTCCGCGGCCACCATTGCAGGTTCCTTTCTTTTTCATGTTGTTATTCTTAACATATGCAATTCCCAATTTTAGATTTTCGGGTATATGTTTTCTTTTGTTAAGTGGGTTTTTTCGTAGTTAATTAATAAATTGTCTTAGATTCTTATATTTGGCCTTTGGCCTTTGATTTGATTCCGACTGAGAATTTGAGCTGAAACCAGATGAGATGTGAAACCTAATTTTGGAGAATTTGAGAATTGATGCCCTTGTATCTCACATCTTCTGTCAATCTTTGTGCTTTTGCTATGCTTTAAGTTTTTGGTTGAATTCACTCTTAGAGGTTTGTATTCTGTTTAGTTGATATTTAATGTTTGACAAAATGTCTGTGAAAATTTTGCTATTGAAATGACAACTGTTGAACTTTTATGGAAGTTATTAGAAACAGAAGATTGAATTGAGTGGCCATGACCTCAATAGGTCAGATGCGCCTTAGGGATTCACCTTCGCTAGACGTTGATCCATAAGAATATCCACCTCTTCTAAAAGGTCGCAAAATGTCTCTGTGGAAAAATTGTAATTGATAAGGCTTTGAGATTGAACTTTATTCAATACATTTCACATCAGACGTGGGTCTTTCAACAGGATATAGAAATTCTCATTGTCATGAGAAGATAATAGACGAAACCTATTGTAGAAATCCTCCGTTACTCCGCTTAAGTATCCAACTTCAATATCAGCTAACGTTCTAGATGAATCCCCCTTCTTAGATGTCCAATCTAATGGTTTGCACACCATGGGTAGATTGAGTTTAATCGGTGGGAGACTTATGTCAAAATTGCACATAGCGAGACATTTTAACGCACCCTTCCCCATATATACTTGTAATACATCTTCTGTGTAGCCGTTTACAGTTTTCACAATAATCAATTTTCGTTCAACCAAGAACTCAACCAAGCAGACCCCGATATCATAATCTTTCCTACTCACTTTGCTTTTCTTTAACTTCGCTGCTATCTTCATTCCAGCTTGAACTCTTACTGTATTATCAAGTTGTTCGATCAAAGTAGATAGCCTAACAGCGGGTAAATCCTTTAAACAGTTGACACAGACCCTAATGAATTATTATTGCCTCAAGTTTATATAGACCTAACACATTCAGATTAGCTAAACACTCTTCGGACATCCACGCTTCTTCTGCTTTAGATACTCCTTTGCTGAAATGGAATTATCCCCAATTAACATCTTTATCAATTTAATTGAACTTGGAAACGCATTATTTTCATCAAAATTCATAGTTAGATCTTCGATTTGTGTCTGTAAAGAGTGCAACTTATAATCTTCATTGATATTTTTAATTCCTGAAATTTAGATTTATAATCTCTCAACAGCTTCACAACTTCATTATGATATTTATTAATATTACTGTTATTAAACATATTGATAGAAGGTTCATTCAGCATTTTGTTGAAATTCTTCCATAACAATCTAAGTTTACTCTTCTCATTGACACCAGAATCATTAGCAAAAGCTCTCTTTCCTACCTTAGAATCAAAAGATATATTTCCTACAATAGTAATAAAAGCACGTGTTTGTGGGAGCACATACAGTCGCATATTAGTTACCTTGGGGCATATATTAATGATAATATTCATGATAATCTTTTCTTTTTTCGTAATGTTACAGTGAACTGGGTATTGTGATGCTTACTATGGTCCTCTTATGATGACCAAGGTGAGGTATGAAAAGAGTGTGTATTATTCAGCGTGGTTGGTTAGAACCTCCCGATGCCTTACCCTAATCTCTCTTACAACTGATAATCAGGATAAAAATCAACTACTATCATTATAGAGAGGACCGACTTTTGGGATGTTATTTTCCAAGGAGTATTACCATACTGAAAAGGTTTTTCTAGATGTATTTTTGCACTAAGTTAGTTATGAATATATTTAGGAAAAATTTGATCATGACTCATTAGTAGGATAAGCGAGGCCTTGTTCTTAATAACCATAGTATACTATAGCTTATGTACCGACACCCATTATTAGATTAAATTAACTTTCTTCTTTTTGTTGTATATGTTTCATTTTTCTAAAAATATGTTTCATCTTTTGACAGCTATTTCTACAATTATTTTGTCAAGAAATTATATATCAAAATCTTTTAGTTACTTAGCATGAGATTAGGCTGGAAATCCTCTAGAATCTTCCATTTCTATGTGCCACCAATCACTGTTTTAATTACTTGCAAGTAGAATCTCAGTTGTTTCTGTAGTAGGGAAGATGAAGAAGGCAACTAGAATTTTGAACGGACTTTTATAATTCATATTGTTATGAATTTTACCTATAAATTCTTAATTTCATAACAAATTATAAGTTCGAAAGTAACATAAACGTATGCTTAAACTAATAACTAAATTTTGATGGTTTAATATTGTTTGCCAGTCAGAGTCAGTAAGAGCTTATAGATAGAAACTGTCAAAAGAAAAAAGAAAATTAGTAGTTTTTTCATCTATTTGTCATTTTGAATTACATAAAGAAAACTTATCTGTTAAAATGAAAATTAAGAAAAGATCTAGTGAAATGTATCAGCCTAATAGAAAGAAAGAACAATTTTTAATTAAGGTGGCATTGATTAGTCAAGCAAGAAACTTTGAAGAATGAAGATGACGTTCTCCATTTAGAACCACCAAAATCTGTCCTTGCTTTTTTTTTTTGGAAATAGGATCGGTCGAGGCTGTATGGCTTTGTTACTAGCGTCTCAAAATGTTAGAACAGGAAATTTAATTGTTGACCACACACAAAATGCAGACAGTGACTTGGTCTTTATTAGATAATTGTTTTGGAGTTGAAAATGTGTGTATATATATAAATACATGTGTGTATGCGTGTGCGCGTGTGCGCATCATTGTGTAACTTGTTTGTGTGTGCCTGTGTGCGCGCGCATGCATTAGCTCCATTCAATTATACAATGTGTTTGTTTGTGCGTGTGTGTGCGTGCACATGCGCAATAGTTCCATTAAATTATGTAACATGTGTGCACACACACATTGGTTCCATTCCATTACGTAATGTGTCTGTTCCATTCAATTATGTAATGTGTGTGTTCCATTCAATTATGTAATATGTGTGTGCGCGTGTGCGCACATTAGTTCCATTCAATTATGTAATATGTGGGTGTGCGTCGCACATTAGTTCCATTCAATTATGTAATATGCGGGTGTGCACGTGTGCATTAGTTCCATTTAATTATGTAATATGTGTGTGTGTGCGTGTGCGCGCTAGTTCTATTCAATTATGTAATATGTATGTGCCTGTGCGCGCGTACATTAGTTCCATTCAATTATGTAAGTTATTGTTTTTTACTTGATTGTTTGCATGCCAAACATAATAGGCCTTTCGTGTGTATAATATATTGTAAATTGTAATTTAACAAATTTAAATTTTCATGAAAGTAAAAGATTATTCTTTGATTAATAATTTCCACATATTTTAATCTTACTATAGGCTCACCACCTTAGCCCAAATTTCTAAATTATTGCCATACTTGACGAGTATGTTCAGTTCATATGTTTTTTAGTGTATGAGAGATGGTTATTCTAGCTTTCGTTTGTAGTTTATTTGCAGTTTAGTAGCGAACTAGTATGGAAAAGTTTCTCATTAGTTAATATATTGAAGTATAAATGCATGATTGTGATAATTTATATAATGCTTGGATGAATGAAAGAAAGATTATGCTGATCATGCATGATGGTATGAGTTTATTTAATCCTATTTTAATAAGATAGAATGTTATGAGGCTTTTTTTTAATTATTTATTATGTTAGGATGTGATTTAATTTATTATTCTAAATTTTAATTAAATAAAATTTGTAGTTAAAAAATAAAATTTCGGTTAAATTAAAATTGTTTCTTAATGCAGCTCAATCAATCATATATTTTATTTTTTGTTATATTTTTTTATAATTTGCAACCAGTCACAGACTCAATATTTTAAAATTTAGAAATAATAATTAGACAGTTCAACTGATTACATTTTAAAAAAAATCAGTAATTAAATTTAGATTCTTAATTCATATTCACTTTTATTTATTTATTTTATTTTATTTTATAAAAAATACAGTGTGCCAATCGTGAACCAATCAGTCCTAATTTGAAGGCCAAATTTTTCTGAATTGTACGAATGAGACGGCCCTTCATCTTTCTTCTTCTGCTGAAGATTGTCTTCTCTTCGTTAACGGGATGTTTTGCCAATGAAGAAACCTCTCTTACCTTTTCAAATCCCACCACCTTCAAACAATATAGTTCCCTTTTGCCCGTTATCAAGTGAGTAGCAGAATCAAGTCAATTTTGTCTTTTAAATTTCTTAATTGTATATATTTATTTTAATTTTTGCATTTGCGGTGTTTTGTTCTTCAGCAAGAAAGATGTAGCAGTAGCACTAGTTATTGATGTTGATGGAGAAGTGTATATGTGGGACTTTAATTCGAGGAAAGTTGTATGGTCATGGTCCTCGGGATTTCCTATCTATGCTTCGTATCAGAATTTTAATGAAACTAATGCATCTGAGCCCGTAATTGAGTACGCTGATATTGATGATGATTGGCAACTATATTTCTATCGTAGAAACCCCTTTACAAAAGTGGTACACCATTTAACCTTTTCATGAAAATATCTGTATTGTTAGGTTTACTTGTTATGTTTTTCTTGTCACATAATCGAGTTTGCATTGTATGGGTTTTCAGTTCTAAATCTTATGGTTGCATTATGAGATTTATGATGTTTTGTTTGCTTCAGAAACCTTCAAAGACTGTGGAAGACTACATTCGAAGTACTCCACATGTGTCTAAGGATGGAGGAGTCACAGTAGGATCAAGGAGAAGTACCGTTTATCTTGTTGATGCTAATACTGGAAAGCTAATTCGGACATATAATTTGGCAGATACTCCATCCGTATTGGGTTTTCAGAATGAGGTAGAAAATCAAGTTATGTTGAAGGAAGATGCCAAAGAGTTCTTATCATCTGGGGCTGAGGACTCTGAAACAGTTGAGCAACTCCTTTACATCACAAGAACAGACTATGCATTGCAGCACCATTCTCCCGTCACTGGAAAAGTTCTGTGGAATGTGGCATTTTCTGACTTTGATGCAACTTTTAAGTTTCCTCATGAGGTTAAGCCTGTCATCCTGAGAATTCGTGATCATAGCTGGAAGAAGTCACTTTCTTTATATGACAAACGATTTAATGGGTTTCCTGGTGGCAGTCCGCTCCCTTTGCCTAAGCTTGATTCCGAACTCAGTCTTGTCCCAGTACCTTTTAGCCAAATTCCAATAGCTTCCAAACACACTACAAGCGGACAGGTACTTGCCCTGCCTTCTCCTAGCAATGAAAATAATGGGGTAAATGACAGTGGTGTTACTGAAATGATCTTCATGACGTTAACAGCTGGAATTGTTGCAAGGTTTCCTTTACAATATATCATTCCATTTCTGCCCACACAAGGTTATGGCAACTCGTTATTTTATTTTGCCTTTATGTTCGTCATCGGTTTTATCTTTCACCTTTATGTCAAGTTTAGGAAGCAGAATGAATTGAAAAAGACGTTTGAGGAATTTAAAGTGCAAGTCGCTGTTCCCAAAAAGAAGAAAACTCGGAGATTGGGAAACAAAAAGGGTAATGCCAATAATGAGAAAAGCCTACAGTACACCAATGATGACTATAAGGCTGGAGATGCTCACGATGAAGGAAGTAAAAATAACTTCCTGTTGACATTTACGGATACCAGTGATCGTATTGATGGACGTAGAATCGGTAAGTTAGTTGTTTCCAGTAAAGAAATTGCTAAGGGAAGTAACGGGACTGTTGTACTCGAGGGAATCTATGACAGTCGTTCTGTAGCTGTTAAACGGCTTGTGCGGACTCATCATGATGTGGCTTTGAAAGAGATTCAGAATCTAATTGCCTCTGATCAACACCCAAATGTTGTTCGTTGGTATGGAGTCGAGTATGATCAAGACTTTGTATATCTTTCTCTGGAGCGTTGTATTTGCAGCTTGAATGACTTGATTTATATTTGCTCCAAGACTTTTCAAAGTCAAGTTACTGCCAAGGATCAGGATTTAGAGCTTGTAGATGAGTATACTCTTCAACTATACAGTATACAGGAGAAGAACATGGATGTTGAATTGTGGAAAGCTAATGGATACCCTTCTCTTCAGTTGTTGAAATTGCTGAGGTTTGTTAAATCTCCTTCCCTATTATTTATTTTCCTCTTTGCAAATTTACTATTATTTTGTGTTTTAGAGTTATTACTTATTAAGTTTCGAATTTAACTTCAAAAATGTCCATACAGATTCTGTATTCTAGGAGCCTAGTTCAATATATATATATATATAAATATATGGAGATAGATAGATTTATGTGTGTGTATGTTGAGTAGTATCAATGACGAGCTATCATGAGAGTGTATTTTATGACCAAATATGTGCTCTCAATTATAGGGATGTGGTCTCTGGGATTGTCCATCTGCATGAACTTGGCATTATACATCGAGACTTGAAACCCCAGAATGTTTTGATCAACAAGGATAGATTTTTAACTGCAAAACTTTCAGATATGGGAATTAGTAAAAAACTCCCAGGAGATCAATCATCCATAACACAGCATGCTACTGGTAAGAATCTGAATTGTTAAAATTTAGGCAGGTTACATTATGGAGTTAAAATCTTCTTATTTTTTTCAACCGTAGGATATGGGAGTTCAGGCTGGCAAGCACCAGAGCAACTTCTTCATCAGCGCCAAACACGGGCCGTAGATTTATTTAGCTTAGGTTGTGTTCTCTTCTTTTGTGTTACTGGGGGTAAACACCCGTATGGCGACAACATCGAGCGTGATGTCAATATTGTGAACGACCGAAAAGACCTATTCTTGGTGGAGAATATGCCAGAAGCTATGGACCTTTTTACTCGTCTCTTGGATCCCAATCCTGACTTGAGGTAAGGTTCTTTCTCAGTCGTATTATATTATAGCATAGAGTTTAGTTTGGAGAAATTAGCTTCCAGAGTACGAAATCCTTTTACGGTTTTTGTAAAATGAACATTTGATAAGGGGCTCTAATAAATTTTTAGGCCAAAAGCCATGGATGTACTGCATCATCCTTTCTTTTGGAGTTCTGAGATGAGACTCTCATTTCTTCGAGACACTAGCGATCGCGTTGAACTAGAAGATAGAGAGAATGAATCTGAACTCTTGAATGCATTAGAAAGTACTGCAGCCGTCGCAGTGAATGGGAAATGGGATGAAAAGTTGGAAGCTGCGTTCATCAATAACATCGGCCGCTACCGGCGATACAAGTATGGCAGCGTTCGAGACTTGTTGCGCGTCATTCGAAACAAGTTGAATCACTACCGCGAACTTCCTCGAGAAATTCAAGAATTGTTAGGGCCTGTTCCTGAGGGATTCGATGGTTACTTCTCAAGTCGATTTCCGAGACTCCTTATTGAGGTTTATAAAGTGATGCTCGAGCATTGTGTAGACGAGGAGTTCTTTCTCAAGTACACCACAACCAATCTAATGTAATTTAACTATTTTGTTTATTTGATTGTAACTTTGTAAAAGAAACTGTATAATATGATTTAATACTAAAGTATAGCTGAATATACTAATATTGAAAATGTAATCTTCACTTTATTAATGATAATTTATGTTGGTAATTATATAGAGAACAGAAAAGCCAAACAATAAAGTCAAATTTAGCAATATACAAGCTTAGATGTTAGATCTTGAATTATGCATTAACATAAATAAATATATTAGATTTTGAATTGCGCATTAAAATAAATAAATTTGTATCCTATTCTACACACTTCTAAATTGCATGAAATATTTTATTTAGAAAGCTAAGACAAGGGTAAAAGTCATGATTCATATCTTATATAAAGATGTTTTTTTTAATAAAAAGTTCAAAAAAGATCTTTTATAAGTAAATTAGAAATAATAAAAATTATTCTGCTTTGAAAAATAACTTCTAAAAAAGGCCTTTTGAAAAAAGTTAGGAATCCTAGCTTCTTAAAAAAATACATTTTAAATGGGAAATTTGGGTAATTATACAATAAATGGGGTCAAACTCAAAACTATGCTAACCACTATTGACATGTGATATTTGTCCTAGTGTTTCCACAAAATACCCTTTTCATTTGTTTTCCAATTTCTCTCTCTATTCTCTTAGGCTCTCTCTCTCGGTGTCAGAGCAAAAGGGAAGCAAAACCCCCGCAAAAAAACTCTAGAATCTCGCCTCTAATCCATCGTTTCCTCTCTAAAATCCCTGGGCATTGATCGAATATGAGTCCTCCTTAACGTTGGTGTGTCGGAAAAACGTTCGGATAGACAAATCAGAAGGACGGATTCGAAGGGACAATCAAAGGAGCCAGAAATCGTAGAAGGTAAGGGCTCGAACTGTTTTTTTGTTTATATTGCATTTTGGTAGATCAGGGCTGGGAATACTTAGATCTGGATTTTTTTCTAAAGTTTATCGTTCACCTTGATAGAAATCGATGGGACTCAGCAGGTGAAAGCTGAGCATCAGCGACTGGCAGGGTTGCTTCAGTCCTTGGGTATTCCCAAGTGGAAATAGGAGGATATTATGATGGATTTTGTGGGAGGTTTACCCAGAACAGTAGGGCTTCATGACTTGGTGTGGGTGATAGTGGACAAATACACCAAGTCAGCCCATTTTCTTCCAGTGAGGTCGACATACACTGTGGATCAGTATGCAGAGTTGTATGTGAGGGAGATCATGCATCTCCATGGGGTTCCTAAGTCTATAGTGTCAGACCGGGATCCTATCTTTACCTCCAAGTTTTGGGGTAGTTTGCAGAAGGCTATGGGAGCTCATTTAAAGTTCAGCACAGCCTTTCATCCTCAGACTGATGGACAGTCTGAGAGGACGATTCAGGTATTGGAAGATATGCTCAGAGCGTGTGTGATCGACTTTGAGGGGTCATGGAGTAAGTATCTCCCGTTGATTAAGTTTTCATATAACGATAGTTACCAATCAACAATTGGAGTGGCTCCCTACGAGATGTTATATGGGAGGAAGTGTAGATCACCTAATCATTGGGATGAGATGGGTGAGAGGAAGTATTTGGGGCCAGATATGGTTCAGAGGACAAATGAAGCAATAGAGAAGATCTGAGCTAGGATGCTCGCCTCACAGAGCAGACAAAAGAGCTACGCTGATCCCAAGCGTAGGGACGTGGAGTTCCAGGTTGGGGACCACGTATTTCTCCGAGTTTCACCACTGCGAGGGGTGAGGAGATTTGGGAAGAAGGGCAAGCTAAGCCCTAGGTTCATCGCACCTTTTGAGATCCTGGAAAGGGTCGGTCAGGTGGCTTACAGGTTAGCCTTGCCACCATCGTTGTCAGGAGCCCATGATGTATTCCATGTTTCTATGTTCCGGAAGTACGTCTCAGATGCAACACATGTGTTAAGGTATGCAGACTTGGAATTGCAGACAGATCTAGCCAATGAGGAGCAACTGGTTCATATTTTGGATCAGAAGGATAAAGTACTACGGATAAGACGATTCCTCTTGTTAAAGTGTTGTGGAGGAATAGTAGGGTCGAGGAGGCGACCTGGGAGCTTGAGTCAACGATGCGGGATCAGTATCCCGAGTTGTTTAGGTAAATTTCGAGGACGAAATTCTCATTAGGAGGGGATAGTTGTAACGACCCAAATTTACTAATAAGGCTTAAGGGCCTTGATTAGTGTGCCGGGAGGGCATAACTAGATTATATGTAATTTAAACGATTAAAAGCATGTTGTATGATTATTTGGATATCTGTGATGCATGACTATGTGTATTAGTATGCATGTATGCCCTAATTAGATTAGAATGGCATATTCGTAATTTTGGCCCGTTGAGGGCATAAATGTAAATAACTGTGATAAATTGTTGAGACTACATTATTATGTGGATATATTTGTAGCTTGTGACTCGAGGCGATCCTAGTGAGCGGTTAAGCGAAAAAGTCACGACGGGGATTTATACCTGGCTTGGGGGTATTTCTGGGAATTTAGGAAATATATTGGAGTCTATTTTGATATTGAGGAATATAATTGGTGATTAGTTGGGTGTCGGGAAGTAAGCGATAAATATTAGAGACATTTGAGGAATTAGCAGGAATTGGGTGTAATGACCAAAATGCCCTTAGGAGGCTTAAAAGCTTAGTTTTGAATGGGAGGGCAGTTTGGTCTTTTGGTGTTTAAAATCAGAGATAAGGGTCATGCTGCTTTTATGCCTTAGTGGATTATGTAGAAAGTTTTAGAAGACTGAAGAAAAGAAAAGGAAAAGAAAAGAAGGAGAAAAGAAAGAAGGGGAAAGCAGGGCACTATTCCCTTACGCGGTTTAGGTTTCTCTTCACCAATTTTTCTGGAATTTGGAGCTAAACTTCAGAGAAGGCTTAGGCTAAGGCTCACCACTAGGTTTCTTTACTTGGCTTGAGGGATTGGCAAGGATTACTCATCCAATTAAGGTAAGATTTTGAGGTTGTTATTCAGTTCTTGGTTTTGGTGTTGAATTGGTTTTCTAAGCTGAGTTTCTGTGGGAATTCTAGGGAATTAAGCCAAAGGATTTGAGGAGGTGAAGGCTAAGGAAGTGTGGAAGATAACCTAGGTTGAATTCATCCATCAAAGGTAAGAAGTTCTGGCTTTAAGTTCTGAGATTTCTATTGCACTGTTGAGTTTTTGAGCTCTAAGCTCGGCCATTGTGATTTCTATATTTTGGGGTGCATGTGATTGAATTTTGTAACGCCCTGGCTACCCCAGAACAGTTACGGTGAACGGTGGACCGGAAATTTGACTCGTTACCTGAGTCCTTTGGTCAAAAACGTGCTCTAGGTGTAATTAACATGTTAAGGTATAAAACCAATAAAAAAGAAATGGAGATTTTATTACAAACTGCTCTGCAGAGCTAAACAAAACATTTACAAGTGGTTCTCAGTACAAAATGGTCATTACAGTTTTAAATTTACAATCCCGCCGACCTAAGCGGCAAAAATAGGGTAAACCCCCTAGTTCCTCTGAGAACACCATGACCGTGGCGGTCAAGCGGCCGCATATGTACACACCACCACATCAGCTCTCCACTCAAGGCTAGGTGAGCTTTTCTTTCCCTTTACCTGCACCACATAGCACCCATGAGCCAAAGTCCAGCAAGAAAACATAACACTTCTCATAAACATTATCAAATGATTATCATTATAATCATACTAAACATAAAGCCTTCAACAAGCAAATGAACATCACATGATTTTAGCGGGAGAGTGGCTGTTAAGTAAGCCACTAGCCTCCAAGCTCTGTTTGTTCATCGACCCTCAGGTTCGGTCAGGCATCAATGCTCCTTGAGTCATTCAATGCTAATGGTCGATTAGATCTAATCTCTGTTGGTTTGCGTGAACCACGCTAAGTCCATCCTTGACTAATAAGTCAGCGCTAAATGACCAGTGTCCAGTATCACCGCCGAACCTGACTAATCAGTCACGGCTTCTCAGCTGACACTAACACCTTTGCCAATTCTGACCGATAAGTCAGTGCATCGTGACCAGTGCCCAGTACCACTGCCGAACCTGACTAATCAGTCACAGCTTCACAGTTGATACTAGCACTTTTGCCAAACCTGACTAATTAGTCAGTGCTATGCACAAGCGAACAACATACGCTAAGCATCCATATTCAATCCGTGTCCATATTACACAATCAAAATGCCTTACAAATATCCATGCATGTCACACTTGGGGTGCAGTTTTCTTACCTCCGATTCGAGCAAGAACAAATAAAAGAGTGACCCTGAGAACGATCGAATTTTTGGTCCTTTAGCGGTTACCTGGTCATAACCAAATTATGGGATTCCATCAATAAAATGAATAATAAAAGGTTCCCAAACCAAAACCTAACCTCCGGGACCTCAAACACTACTCAACCGGGTAGTAGGCTCAATCCCGAGGCCTTAGACTTGAATCCCCATGCTAAAAAGCTCACTTTGCCCAAAAATGCCTTAAGGGCCGCGGCCCTCCTTGGCCATGCCGCGGCCCGCCCCTCAAACAGAGGCGCCTAAACCCAGCCTTCACCAAGGGTCGTGGCTCACCCTGGCCATGCCGCGGCGCAACACCCAGTTCAGCCAAAACCCCTGTTTTTCTTCCTCTACGATTTCACTTAGAACCAACCCTTCAAACCCAACTTAAACACCACCCAAACCTCTCTCAAACACCCATTTAAACCCCTAAACAACACTCAAAACTCTCCCTCATCATAACCCAAGACAACCCCCTAAAACCTCCATCAATTCCAACAATCCTCCATAAAAACACAAGCTGAAACTTATCATTAAAACAGGGCAAAACCAGAAAAGTAATGATCAAAGCTTACCTCAAACTTGGTATTGAACCCTCTCCAATGACTGAACTAAAACCACAACCTTAGCCCCTTGATTTCCTAGCTTAGCTCCACACTTGAGCTCAAAATTCCAAAGAAGAGAAACTATGGAGATGAATGTACGGGAAGGAGAAGATGAAGCAAACTCTGTTTTGGGTTCTATTTCACAGCCATCCATACATCATATATATCCAAATACCAAAAGACCATTATACCCCTAGGCATAATAAAGCTTCTAAAACCACCCAAGGGCAATTTTGACATTTTCCACCTACACCGTTAATGATAATTAACGCTTCCCAATTCCCGCTAATCTCAATATTCTCAAACACCAATATTTCACCTCCCGTTACCCTTTAATCTCCGGTAACACTCTAATTATTAAAAGCACCCCGAGACTCACCCCGAGCCCCGAGCTTAAGCCCGTTATGACCAAACCGATAATTAACATTCCTCGATCGTCTCATGCCAAATAGCCCGAACAAACCCACATCATAATGTGGTCTCAAATTACATCACCAACATGCGAATAAATAATCAATTTACCCTCAACGGGTCAAATTACCATCACACCCCTGTAATTGCAAATATGGACTCACATGCATGCATTTCACATCATATCATAATATAATCAATATATACATGCATTCAATCATTTAATAACATAATTAAGCAAGTACGGCCCTCCCGGCCTACTGTTCACGCCGTTACTTACATCGGAGAATTCGGGGCATTACAAATTTCATATGGTTAGGTCATTTGGGGTGAGTTGGTGATGTTGGTAGGCTTGTTTTTATGTTTGGTTGAAGTTTGGAAAGGTTTGGCTCGGGGAAAATCGAAGGAAGGAAAAACAGGGTTGGTTGTGCTGTGACTAGCGCTAGCCTTTGGGCGCTACAGCACTAGACCTTGTGGTCTGGGCAGTTTTTGGCTCTGTTTGTAGCGCTGTAGCGCCCACTTTAGGGCTTTGTAGCGCTACCCTGTTCCTAGAATGAGATTTTTGGGTTATTTCTTAGGGTTTTTGCCCGGGGACTCGGGGTTTGATTCCACCACCCCGTTTGGTGGAATTAGAGCTTCTCGAGGGCTCAGAATTGTTCCCAAGGCGAGGTTTTGGATTTGAATTTTGGTATGGTTCTAACTTGTGACCGTGACTACGTGTACGCTAGGGCTCAGACAGGATCGTGCTTGAGGGTTGAATTGAACAAAGCTATCAGAATCTAAAGGTAAGAAACTGCACCCGGTTATGTATTAATGATGGGACTAAGAGCTCCCTATACATGAATTGTGTCATAGATGGTATTATGCCATAGGACATGTGATACACGGCCTAAGAGTATCGTAATCAATATTTGCGCACAAGGCGCGGCTCGGCCACTGGTAGCCGAGGACAACTTAATATTCACTGAGCTCGGTTTAAGCGGGCCGGAGTTAGTGGGGTATACAGGGGGTGCGGCCTAAGGGCGTCGACCCTGTTTATTATGTGAATTGGTTATAAATGTTTAATGATGAGTGTGGTATGCTGAATATATATTTATATGAACACTATGGATTGTTGAGTATATGGCTATGCATTATGAGTTGTTTGGTTGCTGATTTGCAAATTGATTGCCTAGTGATTATGCTCTTTATCTGGTTTCTTGTTGGGCCTTGGCTCACGGGTGATACGTGGTACAGGTAAAGACAATGACAAAGTGGATCAGTCTTGAGATGGAGAGCTTTGGGGCTGAATGTACATAGTCAGCTGATCGATCGCCACAGCCGATGAGTGGTATAGGACGAGAAGAGCCTAATTGTCTGTTTTGCCCTGAAATTTTGTAAACTGTCTTTTAACATTGCTACTTTTGGGATCCCATGTAAAAACGTTTAATTATGACTAAGTGAAACTTTTGTGACCCAAAATCTTTTAACCCAGGATCGTGCTTGAGAGTTGAATTGAACAAAGCTATCAGAATCTAAAGGTAAGAAACTGCACTCGGTTATGTATTAATGATGGGACTAAGAGCTCCCTATACATGAATTGTGTCATAGATGGTATTATGCCAGGGGACATGTGATAAACGGCCTAAGAGTGTCATAATCAATATTTGCGCACAAGGCACAACTCGGCCACTGGTAGCTGAGGACAACTTAATATTCACTAAGCTCAGTTTAAGCGGACCAGAGTCAGTGGGGGTATATAGGGGGTGCGGCCTAAGGGCGTCGTCCCTGTTTATTATGTGAATTGGTTATAAATGTTTAATGATGAGTGTGGTATGCTGAATATCTATTTATATGAACATTATGGATTGTTGAGTATATGGCTATGCATTATGAGTTGTTTGATTGCTGATTTGCAAATTGATTGCCTAGTGATTATGCTCTGTTATCTGGTTTCTTGTTGGGCCTTGGCTCACAGGTGCTACGTGGTGCGGGTAAAGGCAAGGGCAAAGTGGACCAGTCCTGAGATGGAGAGCTTTGGGGCTGAATGTACATAGTCAGCTGATCGGCCGCCACGGCCGAGGAGTGGTATAGGACGAGAAGAGCCTAATTGTCTATTTTTCCCTTAGAGTGGCTAGTGACTATATTTTAATCCTGAAATTTTGTAAACTGTCTTTTAACATTGCTACTTTTGGGATCCCATGTAAAAACGTTTGATTATGACTAAGTGAAACTTTTGTGACCCAAAATCTTTTAACCCTAGTTCAACAGTAGTTTCGGTAACACGTTCCTAACTAAATGACTTGATTAGCAAGTCTTGCACCTTTATAAACACACAGTGTAATGGTCTTGGCTATCCAATGTGTTACAGTACTACTCATCAAATTACCTCGAGACTCACCCCAAACCCCGAAATCAACCCGTTATGACCAAACCGCTAACTTGCATTCAAAGATCTTCTCATGCTGAAGAGCTCGAACAAATTCACATTATAATGTGGCCTTATCCATAAATCACCAACATGCATGAAAATATACAAATATGTTATCAACGAGCCAAATTACCAATACCCTTATAATAAAAAATGGACCCACATGCATGCATTTATCATCATATAATAATATAATTCACATAAACATGCATATGATCATTTAATGATATAATAAATCAATTATGTCCCTCCCGGCCTTCTAATCCAGCCATAACACCTCATTAGGGATTTTGGGGCATTACATCTATCCTTATGTAGATGACTGATAAGTCTATCTCCTTATAAATGACTAATAAGTCTATCTCTGTATGGATGACTCATAAGTCTATCTCTGTTAGATGACTGATAAGTCTATCTTTGTGCAGATGACTGATAAGTCCATCTCTAAGGTCCCACACCCTCCTAACCATGTGACATATCAGTCACCTGAGCTTATAGCTCTGACTCTATGTAACTAGCCTTTAGACTAGACAATCGCTTTTGTTTTCATCGAAGTTAGGTTGAAACTGACCTGTCATCCCCGAGGAGCTAGTCTCGGTCTCAGATTCTGATTGCCCTGGAATAAACACTCGAGTTGGAATCGAGCTGTTTTTCCCCCTTAGCTCACGCTCTGCCTCTCGGCTTGGGCAATCCCTCTGGAAATGTCCAACCACGCCACAAGCAAAGCATGACTTCGCTCGGCATTCTCCCACATGACGCCTCCTACACCGTGCACATATGGGACGAGTTTTCCAGCTTTCTTTCTTACTTGTTCCAATAAGTGGAGGTACCACTATCTGGGCTCTATGCTCTCCAGCACTTTGCTGCCCAACTACTATTCTCTCAACAGCAAGAGCCTTCTCTACCACCTGAGCATAGGTAGAGACTTCATTCACTGGGGCAACTCTAATGCCCTGAGCTATTCCAGGATTCAAACCCTGAATAAATCTTTCTTTCCGAGCTATATATGTGGGTACCATGTCTAAGGCAAACTTGGCCAACCCATCAAATTCAGTAACATACTCGGTCACTGATGCATTGCCCTGAACAAGATTCAGAAACTCATTCATCTTGACAGTCTTGGCTGCATCACAGTAATACTTCTCATTAAACAGCTGCCTAAACTCTTTCCAGTCCATCACAGCTGTGTCTCGTGTCTGGGATACTACCTCCCACCATGTCCGAGCATCATCCCGCAGTACACATGTAGCACAGATCACTCTATCATGATCTACCAGTCCCATACTATCAAGAATGGAGCTGATCATACCCATCCATTGCTCAGCTCTGAATGGATCTAGGCCTCCCTCAAAGATTGGAGGATAGAACCTCAGGAATCTTCCACAGAGAAATTCCCATCTATTCTCAACCCTAGGCTGAGCTGAAACTGATGCCACCCCTGGCATAGAAAAGGAAGGGGTACTCCCCAACAGACTCCGCTGTTGCTTCAAATACCTGATCTCTTCCTCATGCCTCTGCAATCTTAATTGCAAATCTGTAAGCGTCTGCTGAACATTCATGGATGCAGACGAAGAACTAATACCCTGGCTGTAACTCCCAGCCCCAGTATAACTATCACCAGGCCTCATAATCTACCTCGAATTTAAACCTGCTGATTCAATCTGCAGTCAATAACTTGACCCATTAGTCACAATAACCATATCAAGGGCTTTTCCCACGGGATAAATCTTACCACACCACAATCATAAACCACTTCCAGTGCTGCAAACATGCCCATGACATTCATACATACTCATAACCCCTGCTCTTCCAATACTCAACCATGCCTCAAACCCCAGCATGCAAATAAGACAATCATATATTCATGGAGCAGGCAATCAAATAATCATGTTCATAAACATTTCCATGGAGCACATAATCATATAGTCAAGAGCCAGGCTCTATCAGAATCTCATGATCCCTAATACAAAGTAAAGGTAAAGCATTCACATTTTATTCAAACATCTATACACATAGCTACAAAAATAGTTACCATTCCCTGAGTGAAGCTATCTTCAGTGATGAGTGTACATGCCCAGCTTGTCTTCAGGAACCATAAACCTTGGCTCGCTCTGATACCAAGTTGTAACGCCCCAACTCCTGGGACCGTTACGGTGTGCCTTGTAAACAGTGCTAAACTCGCTAATCGAGTCATTTGGCCAAAATCGTGATCTAAGTATGATTAGCGGTTTAGGGATTAAACATTTTGGTTAAGATGTAACGCTTCACTAGAACGTTTAATATATACATTGGGATCCCAAAAATATAAATTTCAGAGTTTATTACAGAAAATATTTACAACAGGCCGTTCTAAGCGGCAAAACAGGGTTCAACCCTAGTTCCACTTTAAACCTCGGTCGTGGCGGTCGAGCAGCTACATATGTACACGCCATCACCTAAGCTCTCCAACTCAAGGATGGTCCAGCTTCCTCTTGCCTTTACCTGCACCACATAGCACCCGTGAGCCGAAGCCCAGCAAGAAAACATAACACTTTTCATAAACATTATCAAATGATTATCATTATAATCAAACGGAGCATAAAGCTTCCAAACCAATGAGTAAACATCACATAATTCTAGCGGGAGAGTGGCTGTTAAGTAAGCCACCAGCCTCCAAGCTCTCTTTTCTAGCTGGAGAGTGGCTGTTAGGTAAGCCACTAGCCTCCAGGCTCTGTTTTCATTCATCGACCCTCAGGGTCGGTCAGGCATTAATGCTCCTTGAGTCATTCAATGCTAGCAGACGATTAGATCTAATCTCCGTTGGCTTGCGTGAACCACGCTAAGACCATTCTGACTAATCAGTCAGCGCTATGTGACCAGTGTCCAGTATCACTGCCGAACTTGACTAATCAGTCACAGCTTCACAGCTGGTACTAACACCTTTGCCAATTCTGGGTGACCAGTGTCCAGTATCACTGCCGAACTTGACTATTCAGTCATAGCTTCACAGCTGATACTAACACCTTTGCCAATTCTGTCTGACGATTCAGTGCAACGTGACTAGTGCCCAGTACCACTACCGAACCTGACTAGTGAGTCACGACTTCACAGCTGATACTAGCACCTTTGCCAAACCTGACTAATTAGTCAGTGCCATGCACAAGTAAGCAATGCTATCAATATGTATCATATGCCAATTATCCAAGAATAGGGCATTTAGCATGCTTACTAAACAGTTGCTAGCATAATCATGATCATGCACAAACTCAGAGACTCAAGCTCTGGCCAATTTCATATTCATCATTCATGGCATGCCCTAATCACATGTTTCTCGTGCATCACATGCATCACACTTAATCACCCAGCATGCTTTCTTAATAATCATATGCAAATGGGCAAGATCGCCAAGCATTCATTATTCTATCAATGTTTACATTTAAACATCCAACATGCATCAATCATAGCCATGCATTTCACATACGGGGTGCAGTTTTCTTACCTCGGGTTCGAGCGAGAATTAATAAAAGAAACGACCTTTGAGAACGATCAGCTTTTAATCCTTTAGCGGTCACCTAGTCATAACCAAACATATGGGATACCATTAATAAAATGAATAATAAAATGTTCCCAAACCAAAACCTAACTTCCGGGACCTCAAATACTACTCAACCGGGTAGTAGGTTCAACCCCGAGGCCTAAAGCTTAAATCCCCAAGCTAAAATCCCCATTATGGCAAAAATGACCTTAAGGGCCGCGAACCTCCTTGGCCATGCCGCGGCCCGCCCCCCAGACAGAGGCGCCCAAAACCCAGTTCACACCAAGGGTTGCAGCTCTCCCTGGCCATGCCGTGGCGCAACCCCCAGTTCAGCAAAAACCCCTGTTTTTCTTCCCCTACGATTTCTCTTAGAACCAATCCATCAAACCCAGTTAAACACCACTCAAACCTCCAATACAATCCATAAACTTGTTCCATACCACAACCTTAATAAAACCCAAAGCAAACCCCAATAAAAACTTCCTCAAATCCAAACAAGCCACCATAAAACACAAGCTGAAATCTAACACTAAAACAGGGTATAACCAGAAAGTTAGTGGATAAAGCTCACCTTAAACCCAAGCTTGAACCTCCTTTAATGGCTGTGACAAGTTCCTAAGCCCAAACCTCAATTCCTAGCTTGTTCCCTTTGACCTCCATGCCTAACTCCTCAAGGTGGCTCTCAAAATTCAAAGAGAAGGATGAAGGAAAGACTTGTACGGGGAAGGAAGGGAGAAGGATAAAGATTGGCTCTGTTTTGGTTCTGTTTTTTCCACAGCCTTCCTATGTCATATATATCCAAAACCCAAAATGACCAAAATACCCTTAAGCCAACAAAAGCCCCTAAACCATTTCAAGGGTAAAATTGTCCTTTCCCGCCTATCTCGTTAATTATAACTAACGCTCTCAAATTCCCGCTATTCTCAAATACCAATAACTCACATCCCATTACCCTTTAATTCCCGGTAATGCTCTAATCATTAAATTCACCCCGAGGCTCACCCCGAGCCCTGATCTTAAGCCCGTTATGACTAGACCGAACACTTACATCCCATGATCGTCTCATGTCGAAAAGCTCGAACCAATCCACATACAATGTGGTAAAATTATAATTAATCTCAACCATGCACCCAAAATATACAATTACGCTCACAGTGGCCAAATTACCAAAATGCCCTTGCATTTAAAATATAAGCCCATAAGCATGCATTCATCATCAAAAAATAATATAATTCGTATAAACATGCATATAATCATTAAATGTCATAATAAATCACTTATGGCCCTCCCGGCCTCCTAATCAAGGTCCTAAACCTTATTAGGAAATTCGGGGCATTACACATTTACTATGCAATCAATGTCCATATATAGAGCACTCAACATGCCCCATCAACAATTACCAGCATAATTATAACCATGCACATTCAAACCTCTGGATATAAGGCATTCAACATGCTTAATCGATAATCACAAGTATAATCATAATCATGCACAATTATAGAGACTCAAGCTCTGATCAATCTCATATTCAACATTCATGCCATGCCCTAATCACGTGTATCTTATGCATCACATATTGGGTGTAGTTTTCTTACCTTTGGTCCAAGCACAGGTTATCAATAAACGAGCCATAAGCATGATCCTGTTTCCAAGCCCCTAGCGATAACCTAGTCACAACCATAATATAAAACCTCATCAAAATGAGTAAATAAATACTTCTAGACCAAGTCCTAGCCTCCGGGACGTCGAATCCTATCCAACTAGGAAGTAGGATCGATCCCAGACCCTTAGAGTTAAGTTCCCATGGCTAAAAACCAAATATGGGCAAAATTGCCCTTAAGCTCCGCGACCCCCAAACCCTGAGCTGCGGCCCGCCTCCAGACAGAAGCCAGACCACCTCTTTGCCTACACCTTGCATTGCGACGCACCAACCTTGCGCTGCGGCCCTACCTGCCCATCACCCAACTTCATCCTCTTCATCAAGCCTGGGTCATGGCGCCCTAGAACAGGGCCGCGACCCAATCATGAACCAGCCAAAAACCTTCGTTTTCTCCATTTAAAAACCTTCCAAAAACTTATTCAAACATCTCCAAATCCCAAAATCAAAGTTCCCAAACATCATAATTAACCAACACCAATAAAACGCAAGCTTCAAATCATCCAAAAACTCATCAAAACATAAAATCCAATCGAAGCTTAAAAACTCAAAACTTAAAACTTGGATTACCTCTTATTGAGTCGTTTCCCAACTAAATCCTTCGGCTAAAAGGCTTCTAATCTTCCTTAGAATCACTATGCCTCGATTCTTGCCTAAATCCAAGTCCTAAAACTCAAGTTTCCTTCGAAAATGTGATCGGTGTCAAAAAGGGAACGAGAGAGAGAACGTACTGAACGTTCTTTTTATGTTTCTAACAAGTTACTTCAAGCTTAAGTAACCTCAAGCAAATCATAATGCTCGGGGTCCCAAAAACACCCCCGGGGGTAAAATAGTCAAAATTCTCATAATTCCCTCCTGATCTTACTAACTCCTAATTTATCATTAAATATTTATTCTCATTACCCAAAATACTCATTGACTCAAACCGAGTCAAGTACGGATCCCGTTGTGAATTTCCCACTAGCTTGCTTCCTAGGATCATCTTGTGCTGAGTAACCCAAGCATAACCAAATGATAATGAAGTACCATACCCATACCACATATATGTCAAATATACCAAAAATAACCAAAATATGAAAATTTCTCAATTAAACAGAAATGGGTCCACATGCATATTTAATACACCTAAACATGCACACCTAGTCATATTATGATATAACTCACATAATCACATAATGATACACATAAATATCACATAATCATAAAATTCCATAATTCGCTATCCTGACCCCCTAATCAAGGCCTTAAGCTTTATTAGGAAATTTGGGTCGTTACAATTAGGCTCGACCCAAAATTTTAACTAATATTAAAAAATACAACTAAAATCACATATAACTATCTGCCTTGACAAAAATTGATAGGTCAAACAAACTGCCTTGATGGACCTCGATAACACCATCTAAGGACCCTCAAAATTTTAAAATAAATCTACCTTGATGGGCCTCGATGCTACCTAGATGGGCCTCGAAGTGTATTTACATATCTCAAACGTGTAGATCTCTAAAAAATACTCAAATTAAAACAAAAATCACCTTAAACGGATACTCGAGTGAAAAGTTATGCATTTTTAATGAATGACATCGAGGTCCATCGAGGCATGTCTTTTTTTTTAATGAAAATCATCAGTTTTAAGGGCTATCGAGCTGGACATCGAGAAGCATCGAGTTCTCTGCAAATTTTAACGTTTCAGATCTAAAAAATCGTGAAAAAATTGCAAGAAAAACAAAAAAATCATGCCCACATCTATTCGAAATACATATATTGATGTCTTAATTGAACTTTTAGTGTGTTTAAGTTCGAAATCATAAAAAACTATTATGAATATATTTTTTAGTATCCATGGATAATTTAAGTAAGAACATAAATGGGGAGGGGGAAATGGAGGGGAAAAGAGAGAAAGAGAGGGGAAAACTAAGAAAAAAATGGAGGTGAGTGAGTAGTGATAGAGATGCTCGTCCATGGGGGAGAAGGAGGTGAAGAGAGGGGAGAAAATATGAGAAAGATAAATAATAGTGAAAGACTACTTATGCTAAGAACATTTTTGGAAACAAGATCAATAATAACATAAAATTATCATGTGTAATAACATAATATATTTTTGATTTAAGACCTCCCATAATGCATAAATAATCAAAATTTCCTATTATTATTATCATTATTATTTGAGAGGAAAAAATGTTGAATTCTTATATTTCGCAATATAACTTGGTTTTAAAAATAAAAACTATGGAGTTTTGAAAAAGGTTCTTTTTGAATAAATAACCTATCATTTTTTTTAATGTTTTTAAATTTATAAAATTATTATTGATGTCGTATTGTATAGAAAACGACGTGTAGTTTGGGTGGCCACTCTTGAAGAAGGGTGAGTTAGTCAGAGCCCTAGAAATTTCTGGTTCTGTAATAGAAGTAGAAGAAGATCGAATTTCAGGAACAACAAAAGGGATTTAGGGTTCGGTGGTAGAGCAAAACCCACACCACACCAGGATCTTGGTGAGTTTTCATTCTTCTATATTCTTATTTGTTTAATTCGGTTATGCCTATGTTCTATGGTGGTGCTCGAACTTGAAGATCGAATTCTAGATTGGATGTTATAGTGTAGTATTGTTTTGATTTACGTGCTAGGGTTTTGAGTTCTTTAGGAGGAAGCCATGGAAGAGGTGAAGCGTAAGTCTAGGAGAGAAGGGTCGGAGGACACGAGGAGGAG
Source organism: Humulus lupulus (assembly GCF_963169125.1). Classification (NCBI taxonomy): domain Eukaryota; kingdom Viridiplantae; phylum Streptophyta; class Magnoliopsida; order Rosales; family Cannabaceae; genus Humulus; species Humulus lupulus. The sequence continues at coordinate 184,983,756 of NC_084802.1, forward strand.
CCACCGCGAAAAGGAGAGGAACGTCGACAAACACAGGGAGAAGAGAGAACACCGCGAGTCTCGGCGTTCCGAGAGAGAAAAGAGTTCTGATTCTGACATTAGCTATGATAGAGAGAGGGAGAAAAGGGATTCTACTAAGCACAAAGAGAGGGAGAAGGATAGGACGAGAAGTCGGGATGATGATAGAGAGAGGACTAGAGACAAGAAAAGGGATCATCGAGAGAGAGAAAAGGAGAAGCGGGCTAAGGAGAAAGATCGAGAAAGAGAGAAGGAGAAGAGGGAAAGGGAAAGGGAAAGGGAGAGGGAGAAAGAAGATAGAGAGAGGGAGAGAAGGGACAAGGACAGAGAAAGAGAGAAGAAAACACGCACCACCGAGAGGGAAAAGCGCCGGGAAGTTGATAGTGATGATAGCAATCATGATGTCAAAGACCACGAAAGGAAACGTCGTAGGAAAGATGATGGTGATTACAAGGAGAAGGAGAAGGATAGAGACAAGGAGAAGGAGAAGGAGAAGGAGAAGGAGAAGGAGAAGGAAAAGGATAGAGACAAGGAGAAGGAGAAGGATAGAGATAAGGAGAAGGAGAAAGAACATGAACGCAGTAGCAGTAGGCGTGAAGAGAGTCCTAAGAAGAGGAGTTCTGGGGATGATTCTGATAAGCAAGAGCAAGCAACCCGTGAAGAGGAGTTAGAAAATGAACAACTTAAATTGGATGAAGAAATGGAGAAGCGAAGGAGGAGAGTTCAGGAGTGGCAAGAGTTAAAGAGGAAAAAGGAGGAAGCTGAAAGAGAGACACATGGGGAGGAAGTTGCTGATGAACCCAAGTCTGGAAAGGCTTGGACCCTTGACGGTGAATCTGAAGATGATGAAGAACTTCCCTCTACCGAGAAAGTGGAGATGGCTATGGACATTGATGGTGGAGCTAACCAAAATAATAATCAAGCTGGGGATGAAATGGCAATAGATTCTGAAAATGGGTCTACTTCTCCACCTTTGCAGAATGGGGTTGGTGGGGCTTCCGGGGATGATGATATTGATCCATTAGATGCTTTTATGAATTCCATGGTTTTGCCTGAAGTTGAGAAACTCAATAGTGCTTCGGACCCTCCAGTTCAGGACAAGAAGAGTTCAGAGTTGAAGAACAAGGATAAAAAGGATGATCAAAGCAATGGTGAGCAACGTAGGAAGGGTGGTTCAAATAAATCAATGGGCAGAATCATTCCAGGGGAGGATTCTGACTCAGATTATGGGGACCTTGATAATGATGGGGATCCTGCAGAGGATGAAGATGATGATGAGTTCATCAAAAGAGTAAAGAAGACCAAAGCTGAGAAGCTGTCTATAGTTGATCATTCAAAAATTGATTATAAGCCATTTAGAAAGAATTTCTATATTGAATCTAAAGAAATCTTGAGAATGACTTCAGAAGATGTTGCTGCATACCGTACGCTTCTAGAATTGAAGATACATGGTAAGGATGTGCCAAAGCCAGTTAAAACCTGGCACCAAACTGGACTCACGAGTAAAATATTGGATACAATAAAAAAACTTGGGTATGAAAAGCCGATGTCAATTCAAGCTCAGGCACTGCCTATAATTATGAGTGGTCGAGACTGTATTGGCATTGCAAAAACTGGGTCAGGCAAAACACTGGCATTTGTGCTTCCAATGCTGAGGCATATAAAGGACCAGCCTCCTGTGGTTGCAGGAGATGGGCCTATTGGTCTTTTAATGGCGCCGACAAGGGAGCTTGTCCAGCAGATTCACAGTGATATAGTAAAGTTCACGAAGGCACTAGGCCTTACGTGTGTGCCTGTATATGGAGGCTCTGGTGTTGCCCAACAAATTAGTAAATTGAAGCGGGGTGCTGAAATTGTTGTTTGTACACCTGGAAGAATGATTGACATACTTTGCACAAGTGGTGGGAAAATTACAAATCTCCGAAGGGTCACTTATTTGGTCATGGATGAAGCTGATCGAATGTTTGACATGGGTTTTGAACCTCAAATCACTCGAATTGTTCAAAATATAAGACCGGATAGACAGACTGTACTTTTTTCTGCTACTTTCCCTCGTCAAGTGGAAATCTTAGCACGTAAAGTGTTAAACAAACCTGTGGAGATACAGGTGGGTGGGAGGAGTGTTGTAAATAAGGACATTGCGCAACTGGTTGAAGTGAGGCCTGAAAATGAAAGATTTTTAAGGTTATTGGAGCTGCTAGGTGAGTGGTATGAGAAAGGGAAAATTTTGATTTTTGTCCATTCTCAGGAAAAGTGTGATGCTTTGTTCAGGGATCTACTCAAGCATGGTTATCCTTGCCTCTCTCTTCATGGGGCTAAGGACCAAACAGATCGTGAGTCAACCATTTCTGACTTTAAAAGCAATGTTTGTAATCTGTTGATTGCAACCAGTGTTGCTGCCAGAGGGTTGGATGTCAAGGAGCTGGAACTGGTGATCAACTTTGATGTTCCAAATCACTATGAGGACTATGTTCACCGTGTTGGTCGAACAGGCCGAGCTGGCCGTAAAGGTTGTGCCATAACATTTATCTCTGATGAAGATTCCAAATATGCTCCTGATCTTGTAAAAGCTCTGGAACTCTCTGAGCAAGTTGTACCTGATGACCTGAAAGCTCTAGCTGAGGGTTTCATGGCAAAAGTAAATCAGGGACTGGAACAAGCACATGGAACTGGTTATGGAGGAAGTGGTTTTAAGTTCAATGAAGAGGAAGATGAGGTGAGGAAAGCAGCTAAGAAAGCACAGGCCAAAGAATATGGTTTCGAAGAAGACAAGTCAGATTCAGAAGACGAAGATGAAGGTGTCCGCAAGGCAGGGGGTGACATTTCACAGCAGACTGCACTTGCTAAAATATCTGCCCTCGCAGCAGCCTCTAAAGCTGCTACCCATTCAATGCCTACTCCTGTTAATGCTGGTCAACTTCTTCCGAATAGTGGACCTGTTTCTCTGCCGGGTGTTATTGGTCTGACGTTACCTGGAACAGCAGCAGCGGTGCCTGGAGCTGGGTTGCCTGTTCTCAACGATGGTGCAGCACGGGCAGCAGCTATTGCTGCTGCAATGAACTTGCAGCATAACCTGGCAAAGATTCAAGCTGATGCAATGCCTGAACACTATGAAGCAGAGCTGGAGATAAATGATTTCCCTCAGAATGCTAGATGGAAGGTCACACATAAGGAAACATTGGGACCTATATCAGAATGGACTGGAGCTGCCATTACTACTAGGGGGCAGTTCTTCCCACCTGGTAAAGTGGCAGGACCAGGAGAACGCAAACTGTACTTGTTTATTGAGGGTCCTACGGAACAATCTGTGAAAAGGGCTAAAGCTGAATTGAAACGTGTGCTGGAAGACATTTCAAACCAGGCATTATCACTTCCCGGTGGAACTCAGCCCGGCAAATATTCAGTTTTTTAAAACGTAAGAGATTGATCCCTTTTTTTATATGTTCTTTTTTTGCAAATGTTGGCCTTTATTATCCAAATTACATTTTTTTTGGGCGGTATCTAACAATTTAGTTTGTTTTTCACTGATTCATTTTCAGAATTCTTTGTATTTTTGTCCGTGAGAGTGACTAGTTCTTAATTATATTACTTGAGGCTTGAGGTAGCTTCAAAAAGAAATGAAATGTTCAAGTTTAGTTTACCAAACTTGTAGATAATACACGTAGTTTTGTTTCAAAAAAATCTTGTAGATGGTAAATTGTATCTGTTGTTTCTTTCTGGTGAAGCAGTGGATGCCATCACTTTTGTACATCTTTTTTGCTTGACCTCACAGTTAAATGATAAAAGACTGTTTTCCTTCTTTTCTTTTTCCGCTATTTTTGATTTTCTGTTTTTCTTTCTTTTGTGTATTGTTTCCACTTTCCAATGGCGCGAGGGATGTTTTAAGCTTATGCTCGCATGTTACAATTTTGTCTCTGCCCATCATTATTGCTAATGCCGTCTCCCCAGGGATGCGATCATGGTGCGACACTGTTTCCTTATATTCATGTTTTATTCCAACAACGGATGAGTTCAGGGCTATATTTGTTACACACACACACACCCCTGTTTTTTTTGCTTTGCTTTGCATGAGTTGTGGGTTTGCTATTTGATGGAGTTGCTTATACTTTTGTTTGCCTTGTCATTTCCAGGTTTTGAAATTGCAGTAGCAGACAGTAATTTAGATCCCAAGTTTAATGAGTAAAAGGAGTGTACTACTAATTGAGCAGGAGTGATACTATTAAAAGGGTTAGGATTTCTCTGCATACATGGACTGCCTAAAGGTGACCCCTAATTTGCAACTGCTGTAGTGCCCTGCTTTAAAATAGCTGGTATTTGGTGGCATTGTGCTATTTGAGAAAGTACAGTCGAGCCATTTCACTAAAGATTTTCTGTCAGGAATTCTTTTTTATGGTGGGTAATGGTTATTTGGGGAGTTCGCTACTTGATATCGATATCTGTAGTAGAAAGAAACGTTTCTTTAGTTATATTCACCTAAATGATTGTCCTGCTATATTATGAATGAACAGAAAAATTCTTAAATCGGAAACTGCGTGGCTCCTACCACCCTACCACCCTATTGAACTTTAACTGTTAATAGTATGTGTTATGTTGATAAATTTTAAAATTTTCAGCCAATGATGATGCAGCGTAGCCATAATAGGCGGGGGGGAGCCGTCCAACCGGTGAGAAGGAAATCTCAGGGAGGTTTCAGGCTCGGAACTCGTACATGAGATCATGAAAACATGAGAGTCGTGTGCGTTTCCGAGTTAGCAACGGCAGCCTCACTTGGCTCGTTCATGCATCATGATGGGGTTGGCTGGTGGATGGTTGGTGGGAGAGACTATTCATTCAAATCAAATATTATTTGTTTTAGAGATTACGTTTTCTGTGTGCTTTTTTATCTTTATTTTCCTTTAAAAAAAACTGCAAGTACGTGTTACTAAAACATTTATGTCAAATCGATTGAGGAAGAAAAGTATCATTTGGCCAGAATGATAGTTATAATAATGCAATTGAGTTTATCAAAGTAGTAATATAGTCTCATTTTATAGAAAGATAGAAGAAATTAGGTGATAGTGAATGGCGCCGCGTATTCGTTTCTGGCATGCGCTGACGCCATGGCATGGGTGGCACCATATGTTGTGTGTCTCGTTCTGTGTTATCTATTTGGATTATTCTTTGTGCCCATGTGGACTTTAGAAACATTCCAAAGAATATGAGTCACGTATCTAATCTTGTGGTCTCATATTAAAGGTTTGGTGTTTTTTTATTCTTTCTTGTTGATGGACCAAAATGAGTCACGTTTGTTGTGTTCACAAAAAAATTATTAAAAAAGTCTATTAATGGGTCCAAGCAAAGTAATTATTATTTTTTTGGTTTATATTATTTTGAATTTGTGTTTTGTCTTATTATCTGTTTAAATGTTGTATTTTGACAAATTATTTATTGGATCTTATGTTTTGTTAAATGTTTCAAATAGAATCCTAAATACGATTTTGATCAAATTTTTTTCAACTTAAATTACAAATAATTTACCAAACTAAAAATTTAGAACAAAAATAAAATTATTATATTTAAAAACTGTGTTGTTATATTTAATTTTTTTCTTATCAAAATTGAATTTATGAGTTTTTGAATAATTTTACAAAATATAAGATTTGAAAATAAATTTTTTAAAACACTCTAAACAGTTAATGGAAAAAAATGTCCAAAGTATAGTACTTTTTTTTTCCTTCAATATATTTGATATGTTATTTTTAACGAATTTCCACAAGCAGGTGATTTAACAAATCATAATGATTGAAAACCGTACCAATTTGCGGGGTCAAGAAAGTTGCAATATATATAGCTTTTACAAGGTATTGATTCTCTAAAGTTAATAACATGTGAAAGGAAACTATATATATAAATATCAATTCAAATAATTATAGGGATAGTATCTATATGTGTATACAGCTGTAAAATCACAATGTGACAGCCTAAATTAGTGCTATATCCACACAGGGCGGGGAAGAATTGGCAAGGGTGCCCCTGTCTCCGTCCATATCTCTATTTATATTTTTAATCACTGTTTCTATTTCATTCTCGTTTATTTTCTGTTGGGAATGAGGTGAAAAAATTCTTATTGAGACAAAGAATCTTCACGAAAAACTCATTTATTTAAAAAATAAATTTTAAAATAAAAATCACAAATTATATATAAATTAAAATATTGTATAATATTTATTATTTTAAATATGAAATACTATTTTAAATAAAATATAAAATATTATAATAAATTACTATTATATTACAAAAACACATAAAGAAAAATATAAAATATATAAAAATTTAAATTGGGTCCCGTTGGAACCGGGAGTACTATCCTATCCCCGCTCCATTTAACATTCGTGGATCGAAAATTATCTGCATCCCCACTCTATTCTTCATTTAGACAAAAATTCCTTACCCTATTAGGAGCGGTCCCCGCGGGTCCCGTCCCATAAAAAAAAATGTGCATCCCTATCGATCAACTTACATATAGATATATATATATATTTATATATGGACGAGAGGCTCGTAATTAATCAGGGTTATCTGATAATAGCGGGAGAAACTCTTTTTAGTTAATCTATAAACATCTTGAAACTTAGAAGGAAAGAAAAGAAGAAAAAAAAAGTTATTTTTTCTTTTGTGAGTCAAAGAAAGCGTGCCCTTGTGGTCATGAGTAGAAATAATAAGCTTCAGTTTTAAAGATTGGATTTTGATAAGATATTATATTCGAACGACATGTATGTATGTATGTATGTATGTCCAGTTCGTATGTTGTTTACCATCTATGAATGATTATGAAGAGTTATGAGCTGGGCACAGAACGGTGTCTCTACCACCACGTGGTTTTCATTCATGGTTTTATATGTCTATGCTAAATCACTTACCAGCCTTTTAAGACCCTTTTAGCTACTCTTTGCTTTGATCTCTTCTTCTTCTAAGGTCTAAGTTGGAGAGAAAGAATGGAGCTTTTGGGGCTGTTCGTGACAGCATCTGTTCCAGTGTTGAAAGTGCTATTGCTTACCGGACTTGGTTCCTATCTTGCTTTAGATAGCGTTAATATTTTGGGGAAAGATGCCATCAAATATCTGAACATAGTAAGTCAAAATCCTTATCTATGATATATAATATGTTATGTTGTTAATATGTTTGTTTTGTGTTTGTGTTATTGTTACACCACCACAGATTGTTTTTTATGTATTCAGTCCTGCGCTTGTGGGATCCAGCCTCGCAAATACGATAACATATGATAGCATGGTCAAGTTGTAAGTAACCAAGAAAAAAGAAAGAATCTTTATAGGCTTTGTTGGTTTGTAATGGTGAATTTGATTCAGATTTGTTGTGTGTATATATATGTGTAGGTGGTTTATGCCTGTGAATGTTCTCATTACATTTATTATTGGTTCATTACTTGGATGGGTTGTTATCCTCTTTACAAGACCACCTCCACACTTGCGAGGCCTCATTTTGGGTTGCTGTGCTGCAGGTACACCATTCACTCACTCACTCACTCTTATACTTTTTATTTACAGAAAACAAGATATTAAGTCTTGATTTGATTGAAAAAAAAACAGGAAATTTGGGGAACTTGCCCCTCATTATAGTCCCAGCACTTTGTAAGGAAAAAGGAAGCCCCTTTGGAGACCCTGATGTCTGCTATACTTATGGAATGGCTTATGTTTCTCTTTCAATGGCTGTAAGTTTCTTTCTTTTGCTTTCTGCTTTGCTTCATCTATTCTTGTTTTCTGAAATTCAGAGTGTCACTGCTATTTATCAAAACAAAAACAAAAACTTACTGCTATGTTTGCTTTATATTAAGATAAATTACAACCGGAAAACTATAACAATTACTATCTAGGAGGAACTCGAACCTCAAAGTCAAAACTTGTGGTGTGGGTGCCTGACCATTTGAGCTACCTCTCTTGGGTGTCTACCATCTTTCTTACTATTAATCTTATTTATCTGTCATAGTAAGTGTGTCAACTTCTTTTCCAAACACAATGCTTGCTGAAAATTAAAATCAAGTTCAGGGGCTTGCTCTGTTGTTTATACTAATATGCGTGTGATGATAAATCTTCAGCTAGGATCCGTATATTTGTGGACTTATGTGTATAACATTGTCCGCGTATCTTCAAGGAGCATAAAAGAAATCCCAATCATCGACAAGTCTTCCAGGGAGTCATCTTCATCAGAGACCGGAGGAGGTTCTTTAGAAGAACCACTACTACTTCCTTCCCCAGAATTGGCAGGACCACCTGGGGATGTTGCAGATGAAAATGCACTGCCAAAGACCATACACGACGATGAATCTTCAGCTAAGGTTTTACAATACTTACCAGCCTTCTTTTCTAGTTCTGCTTCCTCTTTGTACAGTCAATCATGTTATTCATCCTCTTGAACTAAGTGGCAGGTGGGGATTTCAGAAAGTTCAGGGATAAAACAACGTTTGGCGAAGCTGTTTAAAGAGCTTAATCTGAATGCCTTGTTGCCCCCTTCAACTATTGGAGCGGTAGGCAAATTTTGTGTACATTTAGCATTTACTTATTGACTCTCAAATCTTACCCTTATCTTCTGTTATATAGACTATTGGATTTATGATCGGAGTGGTTCCTCAAATCCGAAAATCTTTGATAGGAAGTGGTGCTCCACTTAGAGTGATCCAAGACTCTGCTATTTTGTTGGGGTACAAACTGTGTTTAATGCCATAAAGTAGTGGAATTTTGGCATACCTTTTTTCAACTACTTTTTTTATATCTTACTAACCAACTTAACTGTTCTTCAAAACTCTGTAGGGATGGAGCCATCCCAGCCCTGACACTTATAATTGGAGGAAATCTTCTTAGAGGTTTTAATACCACAGAAGCAAACTAAATTTAAGAAAACTAAACTGAGAACTTCAGTTTAATTTTGTTGTTGTCTTTTTCAGGTTTAAGAGGACCGGGAATGCAGAAATCTCTTGTTGTTGGCATTGTAGTAGCTCGTTATGTAGTGCTGCCTTTGACAGGCATATTAGTTGTTAAGGGGGCAGTTCATTTCGGTCTGGTGCCGCCTGAACCATTGTACCAATTTGTTCTTCTTCTTCAATTTGTATTACCACCTGCTATGAACATAGGTACAATGAAAACTCACTCTTTTACTTCAAAACATATATTTGTGTGGATAAGACAATTTAAAACTTTGATTTTCCCTCTCAGGAACCATTACACAGTTGTTTGGAGCAGGAGAGAAAGAATGTTCTGTTATCATGCTCTGGACCTATGCGTTAGCATCAATTTCACTCACTTTCTGGTGCACATATTTCATGTGGCTTGTGACCTGATAATTGAGCATTTTGACCATATATTTCAAGCAGCTTCAGGTACTACAACTACTATTGAGTCCGTCCTTTTGGACACTACACAACAACAAGGCATGCCGAGGAGCATGAGCCAAGAAAAAAAAATTAAATTAAATTTTATTTATTGAAAACATGTAAAAAAAATTTATGGAGAAGTCATAAATTTTATTAAGAATCTTGGCAGATTCTTTGAAGCTCTTTAGGGGTGGAGATGAATTGAATCACTGTTGTTGATAGTGAAGTCAGTTTTTGACTTTGCGATGGAAAAAATAATAAAGTTTTTGACTAAAGTAAAAAGGGCATGGTGCAAAATATCCCTTAATGTTGTGTGAAAATAAGTAAATGTCCATGTTTTTAATTTTGTAGTAAAATAGCCTAATCATCTATTTAATATCACATATTACCAAATACACCCTTTAACAAATTACTATTTTATTATAAATATTTTAATATTATCGTATATGTATATTAGTTTTGTTTAATTAGTTTTTATTTTAAAGTTATTTTGATTTTTTTTCGTTTTGTATGAATTGTTGAATGATATACCATACCACAAAATATATATACTGAGTTGAAAAATAATATACCATCAAAACTTACAAAATTATTACTAAAAAATGTATATACTATGCTAACAAAATTATATACTACTATTAAAATGTATATACCATAATACAAAATTATATACTACCACTATGTATAATAAAACAGAAATTAAATATCACAAAAAAAAATTATATACCATACCACAAATAACATATATACTAATTGGAAAATAATATACCAACAACTTATAAAAAACTTAAAAAATCAATATAACTTTAAAATAAAAACTAATTAAACAAAACTAATATACATATACCACTATATTAAAGTCATACAGTCTTAAATAAATAAATAAATTATAAAAAATGACAATTTAGGTAATCAACAATGTAAAAGGGTCATTTATCTACAATTTTAAAAATGAGGACATTAACTTCTTGATGGCTTTATTTTGGGCTATTTCCTATAATTTCTCAAGTAAAAAACTTAGTCAAAGAAAGGGCTGTTTTATTACAGGTACCCTTAGTCCTTACAAAATCACCGGCTTATCTACATGCTATGTAAATGTTTGTAAATTCCAGAATGAGTTCAATAGAGAAAAAAATGTTTCTCCTAAATATTAAGGGTCTGATTGGTTCACGATTAGAAAACTGTATTTTCAAAAATTGTGTTTCTGAATTTATAGTTGAAAACATAATTTTGAAAATGTGATTGGTTCAATATTTAAAAACAATTTTTGAGTTTTAAAAAATTGAATATGTGATTGGTAGGAAATCTGAAAATATAAAAAAGTGATATTTGTAGTATTTTATGATACAATGATTTGGAATATCAGAAAACATGATTTTCTTGTTTTTTATTTTAGAACACAAAATTATAATATTGATTTTTATTTTCAAAATCATCTTACATTATTTTTGTAGGTTGCACTGTTTTCAAATTTTTAAGATGATAAAATTGAGATTATGATAGAATTTTGTAAGAATTTGGATTTATTTTGTTAGAATTTTGATTTTATCAATATTTCAATTCTATTTTATTTATCACCTAATTAGTGACATGCTGGGAAAATTTATCTAACACTTATTTATTTATTACCAATTAATATATGCTTAATTTTTTTTGTAATAATAATAAAATCAAGCACCCAACTTATTTATATTTGACCGTATAAATATATATATATATATACTTTAATCATATAGATGAACATATGAGAGGGAAGAAGAACATATGCAGTGCACAATTTTAAAAAAACTAGAAAATGTGAAATTTGTGTTTTCTATTTCCTAGTATAAAATGTAATTTAGCTTTTGAATTTAGTTTTTCAAAATGAGTAACTAATCAATTATTATTATGGGCCCACAACTTTTATGTTTTTGGATTTATAAAATTGTATCCAAACCTCCTACCAATCAGTGACTTTGTTTTCTGCTTGTAAATTCCATACCAGAAATTATAATTAACCATTCAACGAATATGAGCATGTTACATTTGCAGTATTTTCCATTTTACTATAAAATGAAATAGTCTCGCAATTTAAGGCAATTAAAATTTGCATATTACTTGTACTACACACACTTTATCAAGTTCCTACAATACCAACTATTAAGTAACTAGAATATAATGCTTGAGAGAAGCAAATAGCAACAACAACAACCGGAACTGTTAGAAACGAAACACATCGGCAGCCCCAGAAAGCTTACGGATAACCGACCCAAACTGTTAGAAACCAAATAGCAGCAACCCCCCAATCCAATCCCACTCGTGGTTTTCGTTAAGTTATAGAGCATTCTTGTTGAGACCATCGAAGTAAGGGTGTTCCATAGCTTTCTTTGCTGAGATGCGCTTTGAAGGTTCATACTGCAACATTTGCTGCAAAAGTTCGACAATATGTTTATAATCAAATTTGAGTAACTTGTCATCGTATGAATAAAATGGTATCAACAATATTAATATAATGTAATCTCATTACTTACCGACAACAGATCCAATCCATCCTTGTCCAAGTTAGGAACTGCCTTGGACAAACTTTGAGGGCTCCACTGGGGATACTCATGCCAGTTCATTAGCTTACTTACTCCTGGCCACATTTCCTCATTAGGTGTTCCTAATAACCTGTGCAGAAAGGATCCAAAAAGAGCAGCAAGTATAAACGACAAGACATTATAACAACATTAAAATATTTCAAAAGCTAAGAGAGTGCAACGAACCTGAATATATGTAGGAGTTGCTGAAGCTCTGAATCTCCTGGGAAGAGTGCTTGTGTGGTGACAAGCTCAGCTGCAAATAATATAAAAGAATGAGTTTACATACATGGAGAAAAATTCAGAGAAGGGAACAGAAGAGATGAGATTCCTAACCAAATATGCAACCAACAGACCACATATCCACTGCAGTTGAGTAATGAGTAGCCCCCAGAAGGACTTCAGGAGCTCTGTACCAGAGAGTCAATATCTGCAACAACAATCCAAAACGTTACAAAGTCTATCATTTAGAACATAATTTACGAAGTGAACTAGTGTAATAGTAGTAGTAGTAGTACCTCGTGAGTGTACTTCTTAAGTGGAACAGTGAAGGCTCGAGCTAACCCGAGATCTGCAATTTTGAGCATCAGTGTCTTTCGCTCCATGAGAAGATTGTGTGGCTTAAGATCCCTGCATAGATAAGTAGAGCAGAAATGTGAGTTCTCTCTTCTTAAAAGGGAAAATAAATGGAAATATGAAGAAAGAGATGAATTTTAACCTGTGTAAGATCCCGTGACCATGGCAAAAGGCGACACCTTTGCAAAGTTGGAACATCAGAGTCTGCAAAACACAAGTTCATATCTACTTAATCACTCACTGAAACGAAAAATACATCAAAACGTTAGAGAAATGATTATTACTTTGACGATATCGAGAGGAACTTTCTCTGTAGTTTGACGAAAGGAACGAATGAATTTCTTGAGATCGGTCTCCATATACTCAAACACCAAATACAGAACTGTCTTCCCTTCCTTATTCACCCCTTGTTTCACATCCATTAACCTAATTCAATTCAAACAAAATATGATCAAGATGTGATTTATTTTCTCTTTCCGACAAAACCCATCAAAATCAAAACCCCTAATTCTAAAATAAAAAATAAATGGAAAAAAAAAAGAAAAAGAAAAATAAAAAGAGACTAAAACCTGACGATATGAGGATCCCTGGAGAGCATTCGCAAGATGGAGACCTCGCGGAGAGTGGTGGGAGGAACGCCTTCCTCGTCCTCATGGAGACGAGTCTTCTTGAGGGCGACGATCTTGCCGGTGGCCTTCTCTCTGGCTCTGTAAACCTTCCCGTAAGTGCCTTCTCCGACCTTCTCCAACTTCTCGAAAGCATCCATGGCCGATACGGTTGTCGCCACTGATTTTTCCATCTTCAGATTCTTTGAACGGTATATCGATCGATCGAATTTGAAAGCAAAAAAGATAGAGACTTTCACGTTCTTACAAGAACATGTTGTGCGAGTGTATTATATATATAGATAAATGAAAATGGGAGGGATTTTTGATCGTTGGCCAACGGCACCTTCTTTTTTTGAAATTCAAATGTGGGACTTGGGAGCCTCCTTCTTCTATTATTATCTTTTTTTCCCATAAAGCCCCTCAGCTATGTTTTTATTTCCAATTTCGCCTTTCTTCTTTAATTGGACCTGGGCTTGAGGCCCACTTCTATTGGGTCATTCATTTTCTTGGGAAGCTTGACTAATTATCGGTATAAGTTGAAAATTAGCCAGTTTAATGAGTTTTTAACTAAAATTACCTTCAAAATAATTTTAGTTTAGTTCTACCCATTTTTATCATAGAAAATTCTAAAAATACCCTTGACCACATGGTACTCTTCTAAAAACAGTATTCACCAATTATAGGGGTATAATAGGTATATTGATTAAAATAGTGGGTATTATACTAAAACTTAAAAATTGTAGATAAAAAAGTAAAGGTTTACCTAAAACTGGCTACGAGATCTAATTTCTGCCTAATTATGCTTCTTAACATAGCATATTTTTTGTAGTGTAATGATATGTGCACCAAAAATATACATCAAAATATTACACACAGCTATATGACAGTTTAGTCTAGTCAATCACATTTATTAAAAATGAGACTCACTATTTAAAAAATAATGATATGTCACTATGTGTAATGTTTGGGTGCATATTTTGGGTATACATATCATTACTCATTTTTTAATATGTCAATCTTAATAATTCTTAGATTTGTATGTTACTCGTCATCTTTTAGACAAAAATATCACTTTCATTAACAATTCATTTTTATATCTCTCTTAAACTCTCTCAATCCCTCTCTCATTCTCCATCTCTACGACACCACCACCACCTCCCCACGTTGCCAATACCTTTGACACCCCCTCCCACCAACATTGAAGTCGTCATATTCTACCACCATTAAAGCACCTCGTTGAAGCTCTTTCTTCATTTTTTGTAATTTTATTGATGAAAAATCCATTCTAAAACTTAAATCGAAGGAAAGATAGACCTAAGATATTAATTTGTGGATTTTGAACATGTATAAGATTTTTTTAGATCTAGAATTTAAAAATTTGCAGAAAAACGATGCATATGCGATGGTGGCTTGAAAACATGATTTTTAGGCCAAAAAACGATACTTAACGATGCACTAACGATGATGGCTTGAAAACATGATTTTAGGCCAAAAAACGATGTCTAACGATGCTTTGCGCTAAAATTTGATGAAAACTTTGGCGATGCATAACTATTCACTCGAATGTCAGTTTGATGTGTGTTTTTTCTTTTCAATTTTAGTATATTTTTTTTTAGATCTACATGTTTGGAATATTTAAAAATCCAAAATTTGGATGTATAGAACACAAAAGTTTAATTATTACCGAACACAAAAGTTTAATTATTGTGTTCTATAATAATTAAAATTGTGAGTTTTATACATCCAAAATTTGGATTTTTAAACATTCCAAACATCCAGATCTTGAAAAAATACCAAAGTTTTCGTCAAATTTCAGCACAGAGCATCGTTAATGCATCGATAGACATCGCTTTTTTGGTCTAAAAACAAGGTTTCAAGCCACCATCGTTAATTCATCGTTAGGCATAATTAAACATCGTTTTTTTTACCTAAAACCATGTTTTCAAGCCGCCATCGTTAAAACATCGTTTTTTGCCTAAAAATTATGTTTTCAAGCCATCATTGCATATGCATCATTAGACATAATTAAGAATGTTAAGAACGATGCAATAACGACTTAACAATGCCTAATGATGCATTAACGATGGTGGCTTGAAAACATGATATTTAGGCCAAAAAATGATGCCTAACGATGCATTAATGATGTTGGCTTGAAAACATAATTTAGGCCAAAAAATGATGCTTAATGATGCCTAACGATGCATTAACGGTACATTAACGATGCATTAACAATAGTGGCTTGAAAACTTGTTTTTAGGCACACAAAAAAATGACGCATTAATGATGCTCTACGCTGAAATTTGATGAAAACTTTGGTGATGCATAACTTTTCACTAGGATGTGAGTTTGAGGTTTTTTTTTTCTTTTCAATTTTGGTATTTTTTCGAGATCTACATGTTTGGAATGTTTGAAAATCCAAATTTGTGATGTATAAAACACAAGTTTAATTATTATATAACACAATAATTAAACTTTTGTGTTGCGTAATAATAAAACTTTTGTGTTCTATATATCCAAAATTTGGATTTTTTTATTATTCCAAACATGTAGATCTCAAAAAAAAAAAAAATTAAAATTGATAAAAAAAAACACCTCAAGCTGACATCCAAGTGAAAAATTATGCATCACCAAAGTTTTCATCAAATTTCAGAACATCGTTAATGCATCGTTAGGCATCGCTTTTTGGCCTAAAACCATGTTTTCATCCCACCATCGTTAATGCATCGTTAAGTATCATTTTTGGCCTAAAAACCATGTTTTCAAGCCACCATCACATATGCATCGTTAATGCATCATTAGACATTGTTTTTCTGCAATTTTTTAAGTTTTAGGTCTAAAAATAAAAGCCAAACAAAACTAAAACAATCTTACATACAAGTGTTCAAAATCCATACATTAATGTCTTAGGTCAATCTTTTCTTCAATTTAAGTTTTGGAATGAATTTGTCATCATTAAAATTTAGAAAAAAAAATGAAGAAAGAGCTTCAATGGTGGTAGAAAATGGCGACTTCAATGGTGGTGGGAGGTGGGGGCGTCAGTGTCGTTGGTAACGTGGGAAGGTGGTGGTGGTGCCGTTGTGATAGAGAAAGGGAGAAGGATTGAGAGAGTTTGAGAGAGATAGAGAAATGATTTTTTAATCAGAGAGGTATTTTTGCTCCAAAGATGGCTGATGGCATACAAATGTAAGGATTATTAAAGTTGGCATATTAAAAAATTACCCATGTTTAGAATCATAGTTAGTCAAGTTTTCTTTTTTATTCAATAACAAGGTTTTGTTTTTTTTAAATGAATAACAAGGTTTGGCAATTTTTTTTTTTTTTCCGAAGAAATTACATGTAATACACAGTTTTAGTTAGCCATTTTTATTTTTACATCAAAATTTAAAACTGTTAATTAATACTCACTTTTCTAATCACAATGCATATTTTTATCATTTTTAGGTTTTGAAATATAATCCACAATCATTTGAAATGTAAACTATTAGACTTTAAAACATAAACTACAATCCAAAAATGTAAACCACGTGTTCATAAATATGAATCACAAGTCTAAAAATATAAACCAATGATATTTTAGTCACTATATCTAATCATGAGTATTAATTATAAAAATAAAATATGTGACTATCTATGGTTAAATAGTTACCAAAGGATAAAAGTGGGCAATTTTAAAAAAATCTCTAGAAAAATTATTAATTTATTTATTTTTAATAATTTTATGAGTTTAGAAATATTTTATTTTAAAAATACTATTTTTAGAATTGATACTTGTAAACAGAAAAATCTACAATGATCGGAATAATTGTTCGTGTGCACTGATAATCTGTAGAACCAAAAAAAAATAGACCATGAAAGTCTTTGGACACAGAGTGGTGCCAGTTGAAAAGGACTCTATCAACTTAGTAAACAAATCAAACGGAGAATAAATTATAAAGAGTAAATGCAGGGAAAATAACGCTGCCTTAGAGCAACTCCAATGCATGGTAGCTTAAGTTGTCAAATCACAATTTTTTTTATTAAGCTTAACCAATAAAAAAAAACAGATAAAATATATATATATATATATATATTGAAGGCAACGTTGCCCAGCAGTGGCAACGTTGCCAATTTTTTTTTAAAATCATCTATCCACCTCATTTAATATACCCCACATCTGACAAGTTTTTTCCTAAAGCAACTCCTGTTGGAGTTGCTCTTAGCAAGGTGGTGAAGGTCTGATCTAAGTAATCAACTCTTTAGTTATTTTAGAGAACTTTTTAGAAAGTAATGCTTGACTTGAGTGATTGAAATTGTGATGCCCTAAGGCTAGGCCTAGATAAATGAGTGTGAAAAGTGGTTAGGAATTGAAATAGAATTTTAAGTTATTGACTCCTTATAATATAAATGGTCCACATGAAATTTGATTGGTTTTCTAAAACAAACCTAAAATCAGTTTTTGAAAATGAGATAATTTTTAGAAGTGGAAAAAGATAATACATTGTTCTCTACAAATGCCTAAAACAAATGGGGTCCACCTCCATTTTAACTGCAAAACTACAAATCACTCAAACAATTAAAATGTTAAAATATTATTTTTAAATCAAATTAACTGTTGTTCGTAATTTTATCATTGGACATGTGTCAGTCATTAGAGAAGTAATTAAGCTTCTCGGGAGAGAGTAAAGATCTGTAGAGCTCGCCCAAGCTCCTCGAAGAGTAGTCTCCCCTCAATAAGCCGTCATCCATTTTTAGGCGTGGATGTTTCCAAGTGAGGCCACGTCCCGAGGACCACCCTAGCGGTCTTCCCGCCTTCTTGACCCGATAGTCCTCCAGGTCTAGGAATTTGTCCTCAGGCGTGGAGAGAGCATCAGGTGTCAGTCACTGCAGCCTTGGGCCACCACAAGATTGTCTGACAACTTTTTGGGTGTCTCGAGTAGTGGTGTCGAGTTCATATACTCGACAATTGGTATTTACCACAACACCGATTGACACAGGAAAACATGTAGCTGTATTCTAATAGTGTCAGGGACATGCCTTCCCTGAAAGAGTGGGTTGCAACCTGCAAATCGAGCCCCGTGCAATCTGCATGGGCCCACCGCCACTTTTGTCATATAAAGGTTTTCTAATTAGGCTTTTAATCTCACTCATGTGAGAATATTCTTGTAATAACTTCTCATTAAGAGAGTTAATGACCCTCAGACTCTATAAATAGGGCTAGGGAAAAATTGTAAAATGATTCACAATTTTTGTACCCGGAACACTCTATACGCCTCCTGAGAAAACCTCCATTAAAGTTTGTCATCTGAAGCTTCAAAAACAACATTACTAAAGACTTGTGGACTAGGGTTGTTATAATGTTCCACGTCACTATGATTGCTTACTGGATTGACGACTGACCCTACAAACCAACACGAGTCTTTCCAGCGTGCTTTGTCCTCACTTGCACGCTTCCTGGGAACCATCTTGAGATTACTCCAAGTCAAGCACACTTAACTTTGGAGTTCTCAAGTGATGGGCTACCGAAAAGAAGATGCATCTTGTTGATATAGGTAATACCCATTAATCCATTTAAGTCATCTTCAACTATGTAGTCTCATACCTACACAGTCTTAGAATCATCACACCTGACCTTCCCCAGGCAGTGTGGGATTACACAGCTTTACCTGGTCTTTCCCCGTATGGATCACGAGATTCTGATTGTCACAGTTGTTTTATAATCTGAGTTACATAAAATCTTGGTGTTAATCTTTTTTATTTTCTTTAAGATCTGTTATTAGGTTGATAGCAAAAAATGCAATCAACATTAACAATTCAAATATTTTGTTTTCAAATCACACCCTAATTTTCTTAGGCTAGTGTTAGATGGGTCCAGCTCATGGTGTTTTATTCCACGTGCTTGATCTGTTCTCATCATTGAATGGGTTGTGGTTCGTTTAGTGTAGAAAAACTACCTACTGACTAAGTAAGGGGGTTTATTGGTGCCTTCGTGGGCTACTGTAACCACTTGGACAATGGTACTTCGATTTGGGCCTTTGCTTTGAGTGGTTTTTAGTCACTACAATACTAAATACATGTTAAAAATGAAAAAAAAAACTATAAAAATTACATTTTCTTTTTACAAAAACTATTTAAAAATATATATTTTTAATTGTAATAGATGTGTTTTTTTTTTCTAACAAAAATAATTCTTTTTATACAATTATATATAAAAAGGCCATTTTGTTTTTGGCCTCCTTTCCAAAAGGGAAATTTCACTTTTTATCTCTAATAATACCTAATATTACCAAAAAATCCCAACATTAATAATATTTTCAAATTAATGCTAAGCTTTTCCCTCCTACCGAAAATACCCTTCCCATTCAATCTCAGCCTTCTCTCTCTAAGTCTCGGTTTCTCTCTCTTTCAGTCTCACAAAAATCCCCCAAAAACCATCGAACCCCCACCTCCGTCGAGCCGTCGAGCCGCCATCTCCGTCGAGCCATCGAGCCCGCATCTCCGTCGAGCTCCCACCTTCTCCGTCGAGCCCCCACCTTCTCCCATTTCTCCGGCGATCTCGAGCCCACTGCAAACTCCCATTTTTCTGTCAAACCCGAGACCCACGGAGCATATTTCCTTCAAAGTTTAAAAAACTAAGGTAAAATCTTGAACCCAAGTCCATATTTGCTTTATATCGTTGTTGAATCTGTGATTTGTGGAATGGGTTGTCCGATTTTGTGGGAAATTTTTTATGGGTTTGAACCAGTGGCTCGATAGGTTCGATTATGGTTCGATAGTAGGCTCGATAAGGTAGTTTGAACAGTTCGATGATGGATCGATTATGGCTCGATATGAGCTCGACATGAGCTCGATAGGAGCTCGATAAGAGCTCGGTAGGATATGTTGTATTATATTACAAGGGCTCGATAAGTTCGATAATGGTTCGATATGAGACTAGACTGTAGCTCGATGGTTATTTATCTAGACAGACAGATTTTTCATAGCTCGATAGGTTCGATAATGGTTCGATATGAGACTAGACTGTAGCTCGATGGTTATTTATCTAGACAGACAGATTTTTCTTAGCTCGATAGGCTCGATGCTGGCTCGATAGGCTCGATAAATTTAGGTTGTTGATATTTCTCGATGGAACTCGATAGTTTTTCGATAGTGCTCGATAGGGTATGTTTCAGCTCGATGATAGCTCGATAGAGATCGATAGAGCTCGATGACAACTTATTTCAGTGTTTTTTTGAAAATTTTTTTATTCTGTTTTCTTACAAAAAAAATTTCATGTGTTGTTACAGATGCCTAAGTTGCTTGTTCCGTTCAGTGATCACTTTCCTGGTCGAGTGACATATCGGGGTAGTAGTACTTTAAATCACATCAAGACCAGGTTTTTGGAGCTCGGGCTGCTTGAAAGGGCTAAGGAATCCCCTTTTAAGCAATTCTTTTTGGCTTCGGAGTTTACTTTCTCCAGAGTCTTGGTGCATCAACTGTTGCTGAGGAAAATCGCCAGCAACAACGAAGATGAGGTGCATTTTTTCTTGGGGTCGAAGTCTTGTAGATTCGGCATGGGAGAGTTTGCCCTGGTGACGGGGTTGGATTTCAGTGCCTTCCCGTCACCAGAAGAGTTGGAAGGGCATAATCTCAGCGATCGGTTGATAAAGGAGTATTTCAACGATGCTGAGAAAGTAAAGCTGTCACAGGTGGACCATGCTTTCAAGACTTGTACGGTTGTGGAAGATGTGTACAAGCTTGGTCTATGTCTGTTTGTTGAGGGGGTTCTGAATGCCATTGAGGGAAAACTGCACATTTGGCGAGATATTCTAAAAATTGTTGAGAATGTAGAGTACTTCTTCAGCTATCCATGGGGGAAGTACTCTTATAGGAGGCTATTGCATTCTTGTAAGAAGGACATGGTGAAGCAAAAGGCCAACTATGATGCCAAGAAGGATGCCAAGGTGTAGCAAGAGTCCAAATACAGTATGTATGGTTATGCCCCCGCCTTACAGTACTGGGCATATGAGGCTATCCAACAGCTTGCGGTGGAGCTTGTTGTGAGCTCGGGAAACATGTTCCCGAGGATGCTTAGCTGGTCGCATCGGAAGAACAAGGATTTCACCAAGTCCGTCATCGCACCGATATTATTGAAGAAGAATGTAAGTTATGTTGTTTTTTTTTTATCTATATGCTTATCTTTTATCATTATTTGAGCTAACCAAATGTTTTATGTTGTTTGCAGTTAATTGTTCTTCTGATGTTGAAGCCTCGGCCAGCAGAAAAAGACTATTACTTGTCTTTGACTGAGGGAGATCTTCCCCTTTATCCTGGGCTTGGCCAGGATCCCTCGGAGACTGATGAGGAGGAGGATGCGACTTTTGAGAAAATGGCAGAGAAAGTTTCTCAGGCTGCCGAGGCAACCAAGATATTTGTTGATGCTGCCCCGGGGGAGGAGGTTGCAGGTCCCACCCCTCCTATTCCCCCAGCCTCAGCCCCAGCCTCAACCTGTGCCCCAACATCAGCCCCAGCCTCAGCCCCAGCCTCAACCTGTGCCCCAACATCAGCCCCAGCCTCAGCCTCAGCCTCAGTGTCAGCCCCAACACCAACCCCACCACCAGCCTCAGCCTCAGCCCCTGAGCTGGCCGACTTGATTGAGCGGTTGGACAGAGTCGAGGGTCGACAGGAGACCCTCTTGAAGAACCAGTCAGTGATCTTGGACGTACTCAGTCAGATCCTGACATTTGTTAAGGAGAAACCGAGGGGGTCCAATGAAGATTCAGAGTCAGAGTCATTGGATCTTCCGCTAGACTATGTTGATGATCCAACGACGCCCCCTACCATCATTGTGACACCAGATGCTGAGACTCCGGGAGTCGTTATTGTCAACCCTGAGGATGTTGCTGGGGTTCAGTTTCAGAGGGCTAGACGCCAAAGACGCAAGCCAGATTGGTTTGAGGACTATACGGATCCCACGAGGAAAAGACCTCGCACTGCTGCAGCTGCACCAGCAGACGAGGCTACACAAGAGGCTACACATGTGCTGGACCCTCTCAAGAAGCCAGATCCCAAACAGTATAGGACAATGTGCAAGTGGCTTCTTGGAGACATGCCCAACAAGACCCCACGGGATGTAAAGACTGGGAGTCACGGTCCAGCATGGTTTCTGACGTTGAAGACACCCCAGTCGTGGCTCAATGATGGGGTAAGCAATTTATACCTAATTATGGACTGTTTTCAATTTTACATGTTTTATTTTTACTGACTCGATGTGAGCTCGATAGGAGTTCGATAGTAGTTCGACATGGATGTTAAAATAGGGGTTGTTCTTTACTATTTCAGAGTGGCTCGATGTGAGCTCGATATGTAGTTCGATAGGGATGTTAAAATAGATTGTTTTTCTACTGTTTTAGAGTGGCTCGATGTGAGCTCGATATTAGTTCGATAGGGATGTTAAAAGCTCGATGTGAGTTCGATATGAGTTCGATAGTGAAAATTCCCTTAACAAAGTGGCTCGATGTGAGCTCGATGGAGCTCGATAGGGATGTTAAAATAGGTTGTCTTTACTATTTCATGATGGCTCGATGTGAGCTCGATAGGTAGTTCGATAGGGATGTTAAAGTAGGTTATTTTTACTGTTTCATACTGGCTCGATGTGAGCTCGATAGGAGTTCGATAGTAGTTCGACATGGATGTTAAAATAGGGGTTGTTCTTTACTGTTTCAGAGTGGCTCGATGTGAGCTCGATGGAGCTCGATAGGTAGTTCGATAGGGATGTTAAAATAGATTGTTTTTTTTACTGTTTTAGAGTGGCTCGATGTGAGCTCGATATTAGTTCGATAGTAGTTCGATAGGGATGTTAAAAGCTCGATGTGAGTTCGATATGAGTTCGATAGTGAAAATTCCCTTAACAAAGTGGCTCGATGTGAGCTCGATGGAGCTCGATAGGGAGTTCGATAGGGATGTTAAAATAGGTTGTCTTTACTATTTCATGATGGCTCGATAGGTAGTTCGATAGGGATGTTAAAGTAGGTTATTTTTACTGTTTCAGACTGGCTCGATGTGAGCTCGATAGTAGTTCGATGGTAGTTCGATAGGGATGTTAAAGTAGTTTGTTTTTTTACTGTTTCATACTGGCTCGATGTGAGCTCGATATGAGCTCGATATGAGTTCGATGTGAGCTCGATGGAGCTCGACATCAGCATTTTATGATGGTTTTTGCTAATTTTTTTATCGTACTCTCTTTTGCAGCATATTGATGCGGCAGAACACATGCTTCGTATGCGTCGCAAGTATTTTCCCAATATATATAGACAGAATGCAGTTGTGATGAACAGTTATTTCTCACAAGTGATACCTGCCCGATATGATCAGTTCAAGAAAACAGCCGACAAAACAAAGTATTATTGGGATGCTGACATTATGTCCATGTTGACCGGCATCGAGCAGCAGTTTCTGGCATCTTGGGGAGGAGTTGAGGATGTATATTGGTGCCAGAACTATGGACAACAACATTGGTTTGCCATTGAGGCTTCCATTTCTAGTTGGACTCTGACTGTTTACGATTCAGACAACTCGGTGATTAGTGACGCAAAGCTTGAGGATATTATGAGTCCATGGTGCTTTATGCTACCTTCTCTGTTAATGCAGAGTAAACTGTTTACTGATAGCTTGATGTTGAAGATTCCATCAGCAGGAAATAGGCCGCATCAGTTCACATTGCGTCGCAAACAGAAACACGAGCTCCCTCAGTCAAAGAGAAGGTAACAAACATCATCTTCATACTAATTTTGTTTCTAACTAAATTTATAGTAATGTGCACTTAATATATATATTTTTTTTTACAGTGGGGATTGTGGTGTGTATGCTATCAAGTATATTGAGCATCTAATGGTCGGTCTTCCATTGGAAGCTATCTGCGATGAAAATATGGAGGTGTTCAGGAACAAGTGGACCACAGACTTGTGGTATCAAAATTTGTTACCTTGATGATTGTATATATACAGGGTCTTTACATGTACAGTTTGTTGTTCACATTTTTTTATAATTTTCATGGGCTGTTATCGAGCTAATATCAAGCTATATCGAACTGTTATTGAATTATCAAAATTTGTTACCTTCATAAAAAGAGTTTATTAATACAACAAGTTCAAATGGGAAAAAAGAGTTTAAAGCCTAGCTTTGCCATAAACATAACTTTTCAGAAAAATCAAATAAAAAGAGTTTATTAATACAACAAGTTCAAATGGGAAAAAAAAGTTTAAAGCCTAGCTTTGCATGTAGCCCTGTTGTGGCCAAGACCACCACACATGCTACACTTGCGATGACTGGGAATGATTTCTCCATTCGATGGAGTGCGGTTTGTCTTCCTTCTTCCCACCTTATTCTTCTTCGGTCGACCAACTGGTTGTTTTTCAACGGGAACCCCAACTTGCATTTTCTCTATGTTCTCGGGAACTTCCCAATCATCCTCATTGCCAGTTGGGTAAATTGTTTCTTTGTAAGACTCCCTCCACATCTCAGTAGTGTAATATGGTGAACACAGTGAGTAAATGTTGACATTGCGCAACATGGCCGCAGCCACACCATGAACACAAGGGTAACCCATTATTTGAAACTGACCACAAGAGCATGATTTGGTCATCAAATTCACCTCACCATCTCCTTCTGGGTCTACCACATGAAATTCAAACTGTCCAAGAGGATGGACTTTCAAGTACCTTGCATCATCCGCAATGCCTGAGACATCTTTCTCATATGTTGTTGCTAATTTCGATGTGCACTTCTCTACCTCCTCACGACGCGCGGCAAACCATGACTGAATTGTGAAACGAATGAATTCCACAAAAGTAGTGACTGGGAAGGTTCTTGCGTCTCTGGTTTTGTTGTTGAAACTTTCAGCGTAGTTGCTTGTCATTACATTGTATCGATTCCCAGGAAAGTATACACGAGTCCACTTATCGAAGCCAATACCCTCGAGATATTGAGCTATGGCAGGATCCATTTGCTTTATATTATTGAAGAACCTGTGAAATTTTGACTTCCGAAATGCATATGCCGCATTATACATCTCCTTGTGACAGTGATCGGTCTTGAACTTAGCGATTACATTCATACTTATGTGATGGTAGCATGCGCCGTGGTAGGCATCAGGGAAGACCAACTCAAGAGCATGAATAATGCTAGCATGCCTGTCTGAAACAAAAGACAGATTATCAACAACTCCAATGGCTTCCTTCAATTTCATCATGAAATACTTCCAAGAAGCATGATTCTCACTGTCAACAATCGCGAATGCAATTGGATAAATGTGGTTATTCGCATCCAATGCGACAGCACACAACATGTGGCCACCGTACCTTGACTTTAAGAAAGTGCCGTCCACACATATAACAGGACGACATGATGTAAATCCCCTTCTACAAACTCCGAGTGAGAAGAAACAGTAAAGAAAGCGACCGTCATCTGTGACAAAATCAGTAATTGTACCTGGATTCTTTTGCTGCAGCATGTACAGGTAAGAAGGTAACTTGGAGTACGATTCTTCAGGTGTCCCCCTAACATAACCGAGTGCCTTCTCTCTGCATCTCCAAGCCTTAATATAACTCATATCGATCCCAAAATTATTCTTCATATCCTCCTTTATGCTGTTTGGTGGATAGCTAGTGCCATCAGTAGCATATTTGTTCTTGATAAGGTGCCCAATGACAGAAGGTGCTGCTTGACGGTGGTCTTTTTGTCGCAATTCTAGTGAGCAAGTATGTACACTATTATAAACAGTGATCTCAAACATCTCTGATCGCGCTACTTTTTTCCCTCTTATTCTCCAACCACAATCAGGATCCTTGCAGGTGATATACAACACATCAGTACCAGACTTCTTAACCATAAACTCAAAATTATTCTTCATTGCAAAGAGAGCCGCTTTGGTTTTCAATTCCATCTTGTTCTCAAATGTCTTCCCAAGATGTAATTCCCCCAACGCTATACCGGATGAGGGTGATTCAGAACGACTACAAGCTATGATATCTTCTTTTGTAAACATGGGAGCACTCCATTTTCTGTGATCTTCTATTGAACATATTGAAATGTTCCCTGTATAGTTATATTCTGTTCCACCATGACGACTAGAGCTGGTGCCAGGTGTTCGGCGTCCTTGACTTGGTGGGTTCGTCTGTGCAATATGACGTATTGGTTGTTCTTGTGCTTCTTCTACTTGCAAATGTTCAGCTAATAGATCATCATCCACCGAATTGTCTCCTAATTCCTCATTGTGTTCGGCTACCGGATCGTCATTCACATAGGGGTTGTACTCATACTGGTTGTCCCTCAGGTCACCAATAGGAAATCCTAAAGTACTGGCTGCTCCCTCAGGTCCGGGAGTGGAATATGGGTCTGCAATGACAATCTTTTTAACAGGAGTGACACACAAGGCCAACCTTTCTTTAGATGTTACTCCTATGAATGCACGGACACCAAGATCACTTTCAACATGAACGGGTGTAAACGGTTGGTCGCCGCAAGTGTAAGGAACCTCCAATTTCAACTCATACATCTGTTTATCAACTTTAAGTTCCTTGTGCAATATGTCAAGAAGTTGCAAGTACGTTACAGTATCCTCCATCGGTATCACCGTGCATTGAGGGTCCTTGAAAATCCACTTATTCCCTTGTAATTCCCAAACACCATTGTAGGATACAAAAACGTAGACAATAGAGCCTGTGTTGGAAAAAAAAACATTAACATTGTTAGGAAAACTGTCATTTTTCCAGAAATGCAATAAAAAATAACATTATCGAGCTTTATCGAGCTATTATCGAGTTGGAATCGAGCTACCATTTCTCAAAACAGAATACAAACCTAACCAAACCCTCCATCGAACCCCTATCGAGCTATTATCGAGTTATCATCGAGCTACCATTTCTCAAAACAGAACATAAACCTAACCAAACCCTCCATCGAACCCATATCGAGCTATTATCGAGTTAGCATCGAGCTATCATTTCTCAAAACCGACTATAAAACACAACCAAACCCTCAATCGAACCCTATCGAGCTCATATCGAGCTACTATCGAGCTCACATATTATAGATCCATTCGACCCCTTCTCGAACCCTTATCGAGTTTCCATCGAGCACTAAACCGAACCTATCGAGCTATTATCGAGCTAACATCGAGCTACATCGAGCTCTTACAAAGACCTTCTTCTACATACCATCGAACCGTTATCGAGCTTCTATCGAGCAAAAAAATTGCAGAAAACCCAGAAAAACACAGATCGCGGAATCTCTCAAAAAATCCCGAAAAATACACCAATATAGGCTCAGATCTGTTCAAAATAGCCAAAAAAAATGTAAACAAATAATACCCAACACAAAATGTAAAATCTCATTACCCATGGTTTTTCTCCTCCAAAAACTCTCAAAATAGATGTTGCCTTTGATATTAACGAATTCACAGAAACAATGGAGATAACTAACAATGATTTTGACAAGAAAATTATACAAAACTATAGGTTTTATGGAGATTTCGTGAGAATTAGAGAGAGAGAGGGAGGAGAGTGGAAGAGAAGGTTTTGTGAATTTTTGATATAATGGGAGGGGTATTTTGGGTATGGGAGGAAAGTTTAGCATTAATTTGAAAATATTATTAATGTTGGGATTTTTTGGTAATATTATGTATTATTAGAGATAAAAAGTGAAATTTCCCTTCCAAAATAATAAAAAAAAGGAAGAATAGGGGCTATGCAATAATCTTTTCTAAGCAAACTCTTGATTAGACAGCCTAGTGTAAGTCTCAAATTCGAATAAAAAAATGAATAAGAGTTGTACAATAGTATATAATTGCATTTTTTTTTTAAAAAAAAAGAAGAAGATGGAACCCATTTTCTGTAGCTGGTTACTTATTAATCTCAACTATTTAATATTTCCATCTATGAAAATGATAAATGTATTTAATATATAGAAACTAGAAAGTTTCATTTGATGATAATTTTAAGACTTCCTGAGGTGCAACAAGTGCAACCAAAAACCTCAAATGAGCATCATAGCCAGAATTTAGTCAATACTAAATAAGTGGGATCATATCATAATTTTACCTATTTTTTTACACTAAATGAAATACAAGAAAGTAAATGTTAGTCATCTTGAACAACTAGCAAACCTCCCTCCCCACCTCCCCACCTACTTCATCATTGGACCCTATTGTTACATTGGATTTACATTACAGAAAAGAAAAAGAGATATCATGTTTGTTGAATGCTGATATTGGAGATAGGATAGCAATGGCAATGGCAATGACACTCCCATATAGCTAAAATCTGAGATTAAGCCTCACATTCTGAACATTCACTGATATCTTCAACTTCCTTTCTTCCATATCCTTGAGAACAGCCAGAAGCTTCGCTCTGTATGCTTCGCATCGCTGACTTGCATCTTCCAATTCGGCCGTCAATTCTTTGATTTTCCTGTCTTGATCCTACGTAATTGCAAAGAAGAACACCATATTTACAGTCTAGCTCACAAAAAGGGAGAGTGATCCATGTTATGCAATATGCATAGCGATCATCATTGGCAGAGGAAGATGACTTGTCTTATTGTTTGGTCAAGATTGGCAGAATAGGATTAATCTTATCATATCTACCAAAAGCAATTAGATTTATCATCATATCTACCAATTTACAAGCAGAAGATTATCTATCCACAAAGACGCTATGAAGGCTCTATCAAAACTTAAGGTCTCCATAGTTCACTATAGAACTTGTAACGATGCAATTTTTAAGAAGCCCTTGTATAAAAAAAGAAAAAACCAAGAAAAAAAAGGATTTCTTGTGACAGAATAACGTACCAATGAGTAGTAGGACTCATGAAGTTGCTGGTGCTGGCTGTCACCACAAGTACTCTTCTGTAAGACTCGAGGAACCTGCACTTGCGCAGAAGCAACTTTCTTTGCAGCCACGTGAAGACATTCCATGGCCGCATTGTAGACATGATCGGATTCGGTTCCTTCTTCTACATATTTGATAGCCTCCCTGCGTAGATTTTCATAGCGAGCAGCAGAAGAATCTTGAGAGTTACTAGACAACAATCCAAGGGCATGCTCATCTATAAAAATTCCACTTTTGGCATTCCTTGTCCACCGTTTCAAAATATAATGGGAAGGAAGTGTAAGAACATTGGTCACTCTAAAAACTGCTAAAATGTGTCTACAAGTAATACCCGAAAACTCAAACATTTGGCAACTACACCTAGCTTTCTTTTCAAAAACATTGAACTTAACAAAGCGTGCCTTGTGTTCTTCTCCGAAATTCGCCACCCTATACATGGTTTCTAATCCTGTGTCATCTACAATAGTTGCAGGATAAGCAAGAGTCTCAAATAGTTCTTCTTGGAACTTCGTAAATATTATCTTTGTATAAATTTTTGCAGCTTGTTTTTCCATGGGAGACGGCGTTTTCAGAACTAAAGTGGTGTTAATCGTTTCGTAATCTGCCTTTACCTCCTTCTCATGGCGAGAGGCTACTGCTTTTTCATACTGCTTGATCAGCGCCTGGATAGTAGTCGATGCGTTTATATATCCATCGAAAAAAGAATTTATATTATCACTAGCTTGAGTCGTGGACATCTCACCAAAGAATGCATCCCTAAGAAACACAGGAACCCACTGCTGGCGAGCATTATACATTGACAGAAGCCAATCATTATCACCAAGATTGTATCTTTGAACAAGAGACTCCCAACAAGACTCAAAATCATCAACTGTCTCAGTACTATTGATGCACCTAAAGAACTCAGCTTCAAAATTAGGGTGCCAAAGATAAACATCAGACAGTTTCTCCTGAGCTTCTCTAAACACATTCCACTTACAAAATCGATGGCGGGTTTCGGGAAATACCTGCAGCACAGCTGAGCGGATGATTCTATCTTGATCTGTGGTGATTGAGATAGGCTGACGACCAGACATTGCAGCTAGCCAAGTTTGGAATAGCCAAACGAATGAAGACTCGGATTCATTGAGGAGCAAGGCGCATCCGAACAACACAGGTTGCCCATGATGGTTCCAACCAGTGAACGGTGCAAATGGCACCCGATAACGGTTGGTCCTGTACGTTGTATCGAATGTAACAGTGTCTCCAAAGAAGTTGTAATTCGATCTCGACTTTACATCAGCCCAGAAAATATTTCCTGTCGAATTCTCTGTATTATCACCTTGAATGGCACAAAAGAATTGAGGATCCTCCTCCTGCATTCGCTTCAAATAGTCAAAAAGAAGCTGACCTCCATTGCCGAGACTTCTCTGCCTACTGCTACTCATATAGTTCTGGCAATCCACTTTGGTGAAACCAACATTGTTGACTCCACCAGACTCCTTAATCAACACTGACATAACCCCACTAGGCCCCATTCCAGCTGCCTGAAGAGTGTCGATTAAGCTTCGAGCTGAACCAGAGACATGCCTGTGGGAGCGGAGGGAGTGGACCTTATCAGGCGGCACAAGCTCGTGGTTGTGTTCTTTGACCAATTTGGAGACGACCCATTTCCCGGAAGCTTGTTTTTTGACGGTCATCTGAGCTTTACAACCAACCCTAGTAACGGTTCGCTGGCGCTTGGACCTGGTTTCAGAGGCCTCGCGACGAAAACCCTCGCGGGAGCAGACAATTTGGCGGCATATGATGGAGCCGTCACGACGCGAGCGCTGGTAGACGCTGACCCGGGTGCTGAATCCGACTCGTCGAGCATACGAATTGTAGAACATACGGGCGGACTGTTCAGAATCGAATTCCATTCCCTCATAGGGTTCGAGATTGTGGTCGCCGCCACCACCTTCGCTGGCGTTGTACCTAGCTGAGGAAGAAGAACCATCTTGAGCTATACCTCCGTCGTCATCTTCGTAGGAATCATCACCATCACCATCATCATCATCGAAATGGTGGTAGGTACCATCGTCGGGATGTTCTGAGTCGAAATCAACTACATCATCGTTGTCCATGGCGAGAGGCTCAAAATCCCATGGGAGAGCCAATTATGAGCTCAAAGGCTTGAGATTTTTCATTGCTTTGACCGTTGGAGTGGAGATCAATGAGTAAGGAATTGAAAGAGTTGTTGGGTTTGAAGGTTTTTTACAGTTTCAGTTTCAGTTTGGTGAAGAAGATGATGATGGGGGCTTCAGTTCACTTCCGTTTGTCTAAGTCATCTGTTGATGTCGTTTTTATATGTTTAATGTCGTTTATTTCTGCAAATGATTGTTGTTGTCGTTTTTACTTTGGAATAAGTTAACTTAAATTATGATGAATAAAGAAGCAGAGAATGATGCATTTTATTCTCGGAATAGAAAAAAGAAACTTTTGAAAAAAAAAACACAACAAAACAAACTACTTGTTAACCAATATCAGCTCAGAAAAAGGTTAGAACTCAATGAGTTCTTGGTATTTTTAAAATAAGCAATTAAAGGAGTAATTAAAATTTTTTCATTAAAGGAATAATGACATAACATTAAATTACAATTGAAAAAACTATTACATAAATTATAACTGAATGAAGCAAACTACAACATTTTTACCCAAATTTATTATAATACAAAAAAAAAAAAAAAAACTAGATTAGAGTTCATAATCAAACAATAGACAGACCACACTTCTTGATTTTCATCATTGTCAACAAAATGTCTCAATAAGAGATTGTTTCAAAAATCAGAATTTGATCTCATGGTATATTCTGCTACAAGCTGAGCAAAAGATGATGCTTTGTTGTCTAGCAATCTTTCTGGAGAGTCGAATTCCTCGATAAGGCCTAAGCAAAAAAATAATAATTGAAAGAATGAGGAAATAATGGATAAACTGCAAGAAGGTAAACTAGTAAGTGATTAGAATGCAATTGCATGGTACCATGACTAAGAAGTAGAACCATGTCACTGTCAAGAACAGAAGTTATTCGATGTGCGATTGTAATGACCGTGCAATCAGAGAAGTGTTGTCTAAGTGTTTGCTGTATTAGATTGTCTGTAGCAGTGTCGACGGATGCTGTAGCTTCATCAAGCACAAGTACCTTACTTTTCTTGAGTAGAACTCGGCCTAGGCAAACCAGCTGCCTCTGTCCCATACTCCAATTCTCTCCATTCTCTGTAACTGCAAGTAGCGACCACATGAACATAAATGTAGGGGCTTTCCATGACAATTTAAGAATAAAGAGATACTAAGTTTCGTCAAAACAAACCTGAAGAATCAAGCTTCCCTTCTTTCTTCCTTACTTCATCTCCTAGTTGGCACTTATCTAGAGCCTACAGCATGTAACAGAAATATTAAACATAATGTAACAGCAGGAAGTTTCTGACTATAATTAAGTGACCAAAAAGAAAAAACACCACACCTCCCATATTTTTTCATCTGTGTACTCTTCAAGTGGATCCAAGTTGCTTCTTACAGTCCCTTCAAACATGGTAGGATCCTGAGGGATAATGCTCAGCCTTGACCTTAAGTCATGCAGTCCAATGGAAGATACGTTGATGCCATCTATCACAATCTGACCAGCAGCCGGGTCAACAATTCGAAAAAGTGTCTGTATGAGAGTTGATTTTCCACTGCCTGTTCTTCCTACAATGCCGGTTTTCAGTCCTCCAGGAAAAGTGCAAGTTAAACCTCGCAACACAAGGGGCATGTGTGGGGCATATCGAACCTACAATATGCCCACCAAGATTAATTAGACAACAAAAAGTTAAAGTCATACAAATGAAGCACTCTGGATAAAGTTGAATAATAGTTGTACTGTAGTAACAAGTAGAATACTGTCACATACTTGTAGATCACGAATATTGACTTCTCCATGTGATGGCCATGAAGGATCTGGCCGATTTGATTCTATCACAAGAGGAGGCTCACTTGGGATGCTAGAGTATTGAAGTATTCTCTCAACTGAAATTATTTTGTTTTCCATTTGGCAAAGATTCCATATAACCCAAGCTTGTAACATATTCAAATTAAGTCCATATGTGACAGCTAACCCCGCAATACCTTTAATATGAAAAAAGGATAAACACAGTATTTACACTTGCCTTTGGAAAGATGAGAAGACGTTGAAACGCATTCAAATGAAAATACTTACCTGGATCAATAGTTCCCTCTGGAACAGAGATCAACAAAATCAAAGAGAAAGCAAAAGTAATAGCAGACAACATATCCAAGCGAAAGCACAACCATTCCATTGCACCAGCAATACTGAATTTAGGCCGGGAATATCCATCCGTCAATTTCATGTTTGTGTCCTGAAATCTTGACTCTTGATCAAAGCTCCTTATTGTTGTCGACCCTGAAATTGTTTCTGCAAAATGTTGAATCACTGGAGCCTTGCAAACTCCAACTAATCGTGCCAATTCTCGCGCTGAAGGTATGTAGTATTGCTGCATAAATTTATCGAGAACTCAGCGAAAAGAAAAAAAAAGGATATGATTGCCATTGTCAAGTATGAGACACAAAGTTGAGAATAAAATGAGAAAAATTAAAATACATAGTAGCTGTCATATTTGATGTCATGGTACTCATGAAATGAACAAGATGGCATACTTAAAGGTTTAAACGTTTACCTCATACCAGATGCAAGCTGCAATAACAGGGATGAAAACAATGAAAACTTGCCATGCCACCTGGCACATTACAATAATAATTCCCAAAAGTTGGATCATAGAGAAAGCGAATGATGCAACTTGATATGCAATGCTAAGATCCACTGCACTTTGGTCTGTCGAAGCCTAAAAAAAAGGGGGAAACAGAGATTTTTAAGCCCTATTGCGATCTAAGATGAAGAAAAGCAATAAAAATGGAGCAACAAGCATTTTGCCTTAAAACATACTCCCTTACCCTATTCAGGATTCTTCCACTTGGAGTAGCATCAAAGAACGACATAGGAGCACGAAAAATGCATTCATGCATTTTATTGAAGAGTAAAGTAGCTGTCTTATATGAGGTTGTTGCCAGAAGCGTAGATCTCAGAAGGACACATAAAGAGCTTCCAATGGCCAAAATAACATATACTACTATAAGTGTCTTGCTATCAACAAGAGGCTTTTCATCGGCTGAAACAGGACTTGCCCATGCCATCCAATAGTTGCTTCCGATTTGAAGGCCCTGAAATAAAACCTGTGCAAGCAGTATAAGAGGCACAAGAGCTCCTCCATATGCTGTTGTGATGTATTTCCAATAGACTGAAAAACCAACTTGTCCTTTCTCTCTTTCTTCTTCTTGAACAAGCTGCCCTTTTGGTTCATCACTTTTTGGCTCTTCTTTCTTCACTAACCCACTTGCACTGGCTGATTTTCCATCACTCTCAGTGATACATTCTTTTTCATCTTGAACTTCCTCTTTGGCATTAAGTGTGGACAATGCTTCCTTGTGAGCACCCACAAGTTCCATAAAATCAGTCCCGGAATTGAGAATGTCATTGTACTTTCCAGCTTGGGTAATCCTTCCATCTTTCATGACCTATGAGTTGGGAACAATTTTGGTTGAGAGATGTACGAAACAGAGAACAATGAATTTTCTATGCTGATATGATAACACAAAGAAAAGCCTACAACTCACATACCAGTATAAGATCAGCAGTGGGTAAGAATTCAACTTGATGAGTGACATAAATAATTGTTTTTGAACTCAACAGGCCTAGTATGCATTCCTGTTATCAAGAAGAAAAAAATAGATGTAAATACTCAATTTTTAAATTTTTAAATATTAAGTTAGTAACAGAAAAACAAAAACAAATTACATATATAGATTACCCTGAAGAGATGAGAGCCTGTGTGAGCATCCACAGCACTGAAAGGATCATCAAACAGATAGATATCGGCATCTTGGTATAAGGCACGTGCAATTTGTATTCTCTGCTTTTGTCCGCCGCTCAAATTAATTCCTCTCTCCCCAATGATTGTTTGATCACCAAATGAAAGGATTTCCAGGTCCTTCTTCAAGGAACAAGCTTCTAAAACCCTCTCATACTTTTCTCTGTCCATCTCTTTACCAAACAAAATGTTCTCTTCTATCTTGCCACTCTGAATCCATGGTGACTGAGCGACATAAGCAGTTGTCCCACACAACTTAAGGGTTCCAGACATTTTTGGAATTTCTCCAAGGATGCAAGAAAGCAAGCTTGACTTCCCTGAGCCAACAGTACCACAAATAGCAACTCTCATACCATGGACTACTTTGAAACTAATATCTTTTACTGTAGGATTCTGGGAAGATATATCCCAGGAGAAGTTACCATCAACTATTTCAATGGCTGCATCAGAAGTACCACTTGGAAGCCTTTCAATAACATCAGCCTGCAAGTCATCAAGACGAAGAAAAGATGATATTCTATCAATGGAAACCTTTGTTTGTGCTATCATTGAAATTGTGTCTGGAAGACTATAGATAGGCTCTTGAAGAATCCTGAATGTTGCAAGTGCAGACAAGATTTTTCCTGAATCAAGAGGGACCCCTAAAAGCATGCAAGTACTAAAAGTGACCACCGATACAAATGTTGGGGCACCCCAGAAGACAAATGAGGTCATAGCCGATGTGTAAAGAAATTTTTTCAAGCAGCCTGCCTCAGTTTTCCTAAGCTCAACAATCTTGGATAGAAACTTCATCTCCCATCCTTGTAACTTGAGAATCCTCATGTTCCTCAATACCTCTGAAGTTGCCTTCATCCTGGTATCTTTCGACTTCATCAACTTTTCTTGATAATTCTCTTGCAATTTCCCAAGAGGGATATTCGCCAACATAACTAATATAGTGGCAATAAATGTAGAGATTGCTGCAAGACCAAGATTTTTATACAAAATTAACAAGGCCAAGCCAACTTGTATAATGACCATCCATGGATCATGCATGTACCAGCTGAAATCACCAATTCTTTCGGCATCAACAGTCATGAAATTGATGATCTCTCCACTGGTGTGCCCCTGCTTGGACTGACATGAAAGAGTCAAACCCTTTTTATAGATGAGTGCAACAAGTGCTGCTCG
The DNA here is from genome assembly GCF_963169125.1 of Humulus lupulus. NCBI lineage: Eukaryota > Viridiplantae > Streptophyta > Magnoliopsida > Rosales > Cannabaceae > Humulus > Humulus lupulus. Next base: position 185,019,828 of record NC_084802.1, read on the forward strand.
GATCCTTATTCCAATCAGCTGTACCCTAAAAAACCAATGCCTCTGCGAGAGGCACTCTACAAGCTTTGCAATGAAAAATGTAGACACCAAAATAATGCCCTCATTTTTGAACTCCCGCCGCCCATTAAGGTATTGAACAAAAGTGTCAATAAGATATGGCCCAACATAAGAAGCCACTGAATACAGAATCATAATTATAAATGTCAAAAGAATCTCTCCCCAGGCTGTGAAGATCAATGCTATTGCCAACTTAAGTGAGGTGACTCTGTTAATTGATCCACAATCTGACTCAATCCTATTTCTTAAATCTGGAAAAATCCCAACTACACTTTCTCTAATATCAAGCTGAGGAATATCCTCAAGGTCTATGGTTTTCTTAAAGCCAGCTGAAATTAGAGGAGCCATCCAAGAGAAAGTAAGAATACTGAAAATTCCAGCTTTAGAAAAAGGAGTTACAGTTGCATCTCCTGTGGTGTTATTTGACACTACATTATTACCATTCAAAAGGGGTTCTTCAAGAAGGGTATCTTCACCTTCTTTCTTCCCCCAAAACCCCACATATATGAAAAACAGACCAGAAATAACAGACACAACATCAGAAACAAAGGACTGAACAGCTATGGAAACTTGTTTTTTGTATAGAACAAAGTCTACAATAAGGCAATAGCAAGAAAGGAACAAGAAAAAAACCCACCAAACTCTCAACAAAAATGGAAACTTTGACTGACCAGAATTAGAAAATTTGGAGTGCAAGTAAAGAGAGACTACACCCCAAGCAAGTGTTCTCATGACTAAATCCAAAAGGGTCACTAAGCTTTCATCAGACCAACCATTCCTATACGGGTAGAAGTAGCTCAATAAACACAACACCAGATTAAACGCAGAAAGACCCAGACAAACCATTAAAGTTGGTTTATAACACAAACAGCTGGCGTTCTTAATCCTCTCTTTCGACCCCTCCCGATGACTCCCCTTGAATTTCTGGCTAACCCATGAGACAAACAACAAGAATAACAAAACAAAATGTAATGAACCCGAAAACCCACGAAGGAAAACGGGTTTCAAGAGAAAATTAGCACTTGGGTACATTTGTAATGAGTAAAAGTTAAGGAAAAATGAGGGCATGACCTGTCTTGATGAGCCAAAGAACTCCATCGTCTCTGGAGCTTGTGGTAAAACAGACAGGTACCTGGCTTTGAGTGAAGATATTTGGTGTGTAATTTGGAATATATATATATATATATATAAATGGAGTCAATACAGGGAGTGAGTCAAAGGGCAGGCTTTCTTTTTTACTTGGGCGAAGGAAAACGTGGGGAGCAAGACTCACATGGCGGAGTATCTTAAAAGGGGCTGCAAATAGGGGGAGATGAGATAGCGATTTCCCGTGGAAGAAGCTGAACAATATTATATAGAAATGTATACGTGTGCATGGTCAGAGGAAAGATCAATGAAACTACATGGTTCACCAATGTGGGACATGAACCCTTTTGATTTCTGTTATCAATACTTATCGTTGTCCAATAATAATTAATGCGGGGATTGTATTTGTATCTATAATGTCTAAGTTTTGTTTTTTCCTTCAATATGGTCCAACATATAAACTTTAACATGGTCCAAAGCCACAACAAGACACTCACCAAAAATTGTCCAATATTATTACTTTACTAATTTAAAAAATGAGTCTTTTTTAAATTAAAAGTTGAAACTTTATGGAAAAAATAGCTACACAATCAATTTTGAATCTCTAATTTCACTCAAATGTCTAATTTTTCTATGGAGTGACATAAGAATGGAAATTTGAGCAATTATGCATCCTAACATTCTCTAATTAAAAAATATGTCAACATTAAATAAACATAAGCAAATTGTGCATTTTTGCAAAAATTTGACCAAACTAACATTCCATTCATCCAAACTTTATCTTTCTCTCTTTCCTCTCTCTTATTAAAGCCCTCTCTCTCTCTCTCTCTCTCTCTCTATGTGTGTGATCCATCCTCATCATACAATTTTCTTACTCTTCCTTCTCTTCTCTCACTAAAATACCTTGACCATAAATTTATTAGTTTTGATCACGATTTTTATTTTCTAGATCTAAAGTTTTGAAATTTGTAGAATTTTAAGTAAGATGATATTTAACGATGGTTTGCGATAGTCCCATAAAAAATTAATTTTATAAATCAAACGATAGTTAACTATGATCCCATGAAAATTTGATTTTAGTAATAACGATGGTCCTTTAAAAATTTAATTTTAGAGATCAAAATGATGCTAAAAACAATAGTTAACAATGATCCTATAAGAATTTGATATTATAGGCAAAAGTGATGGCTAATGATGGTCCCATGAAAATTTGATTTTAGATACTAAAACGATGTTAAAAATGATGCTTAACGAGGATTTTTCCATTAAAATCAAATTTTCATGGGACTATCGCAAACTATCGTTTTTACTCGAAATTCTGTGTATTTCAGATTTTTCATATCTAAAAAAAAGAGATCAAAATCAATTTTTTTATTTGTGTTTGAAAATATATAAACTAGTGCTTTAAGTAAATATTTTCATGGATTTAAGTTTTAGATTGGAACTTTAATCATTAAAAAATAAAGTTTATATCTTTTTAGACAATGTGTTTTGTCAAATTATCTATTTGAACCATGTGTTTTAACAAATGACTTTTTGGACCATATGTAAAATGGTTCAAATAGAATCCTAAACTCGATTTTGGTCAAAGTTTTCTGAGCTAAAATTATAAATAATTTACAAAACTAACAATTTAAAAAAAAAAAATCATTTTGTCTAACAACCATATTGTTACATTCAATTTTTTCTTCATCAAAATTGGATTTATGAGTCTATTTGAATAATTTTACAAATATCCAAAAAAAAATTTGTCAAAATATAAAGTTTAAACAGATAATGAGAGAAATCATAAGTCCAAAAAAAATATAATCCCTAAAAAAAAAAAGTATAATTGAATTATACGGTGGTAAAAAAAAATCACAAGTCTAAGTTGGTGTTGGTGGAAATTTTGTGCTCTGCCGTCACGGGTGGAGAGAGGTAGAGAAAAAGGAAAAACTTTAAGAGAAATAATAGAAAATTTGTGAGAGAAGTATTTTAGCCCCAATTAAATGAGAAAGCACAACTTTCACAGAATTATTAAACACAAAAAAATGTTTTCACCGATAACTCTTTGGTAAATATATTTTATCTTTCCTATTAGGTGACACCACACTTAAAAATTTATGGTAAAAATAGTTATACAATCATTTTGAATCTCTAATTTCACTAAAGGAGTATCAATCTTCAAAATGATTTTATTATTTTCATCAATTACTCTTTCACAAAAATATCTTATTTTTCCTCTTATCAAACAAGTTGGTATAGGCCAATTGGGTCCAGTAGTGGGACTTAATTTATCATAAGACCAATCACAGTTTTGGACATGGATAAGTTGTGTGCTCTCCAAGAAAATTGACATAAAAGTCATTTTTTTGTGGCCCACTTTTTCTTTTTCTTCTTCCCTTCATTTATTTTGATAAATATGTATGATTTTTCTTTTTAGTATTGTCAAAAATCACTCATGAGTTACACTCCTCTAAAATTAAAGACTCGCTTTTCTTTCTTTCTTTCATTCATTTATCAATTATTATACCCAAGTCTTTTATTGAAATATAATGCTGTTTTCCACACACATGTTTTGACCAAAGTGTTAGTGGAATCTTTTGTCTCCATACTTGCATCATCTTAATTATTCTTTTCTTTTCATTTCCTTTCTCTCCACGCATATACTTTTATTGTTATATTTACTTTTACTTTCCCCAAATTATCCTTATTCAATGTACCTTGAAAATATCTCACTCTTTTTATTATTTTTTTCAACCATAGCTATGACTTTTCATTAGTCTATATGTCTCTCAAGTCTTTGTGGATTTTTAGTAGGGAAAGTTGACTTTTTATGCTTAACAGGGGTTGTAATTAAAAAAAAATACTAGGTATTTTTATCATTACAAAATAATGCCAATTCATTTTAGCATACCCAAAGTACTCCTATCACAACTATCTCATCTCTTCCCTCCGCTCTTCCTTCTTCTTGTTTCTTCCCCACTCTCTTTCAGTCACCTCACCTCACACCGCCACTAAGAGCACCATGGTAGAAGGAAGTCGAGCAACCCCTACTGTAACGCCCTAAACTCCAAGGATCGTTACGGTGTGCCTTTTAAACAGTGTTAAACTCGTTAATCGAGTCATTTGGCCAAAATCGTGTAACTAAGTATGATTAGCGGTTTAAGGATTAAAAATTTTGGTTAGGATACAACGTTTCATTAGAACGTTTATTGTATACATTGGGATCCCAAAAATATAATTTAAAAGTCTATTACAAGAAAAATATTTACAACAGCCGATCTAAGCGGCAAAACAGGATTTAACCCTAATTCCTCTTTCAACTCTCAGTCGTGGCAGTCAAGCAGCCGCATATGTACACATCGTCACCTAAGCTCTCCAACTCAAGGATGGTCTACCTTTCTTTTTCCTTTACCTGCACCACATAGCACCCGTGAGCTGAAGCCCAAGAAGAAAACTCAATATGCTCATGAACATTAATAACATGTCAACAAATCATAAGGCACACGCCTAGCAAATATGACCCTATTCAAGCAGGCAAATAAGTTCACATAATGATGTGTATCCATGATAAGGAATCCTGCCCTCCTGAGTGGATGACTATCAAGTCAATCCTAATCAGATAAGTGATTTAACACTGGTGGTTCCGATAACCAAACTGGGCTTATAGCCCTAAGTATAAGAGTGACAATTGTAAAAGTCACTAAGGTGGGTTCCGTTCCCAATAGCCATGTGACGATAGGGTCACCGAGGCTTTATAAATAAGTGATCATTTCACTAGCTTAAACAAGATAGGTGCTCGATGAACTAGTCACCAATTTAACCTATCGCATGACCATAGAGTCATAACCGTGGGATTACGCTCCCTAGCCATGTGATAAGTCGTCACCTAGGCCTTTGGCCCTGGCTGTAACGACCCAAATTTGCTAATAAGGCTTAGGGGCCTTGATTAGCATGCCCGGAGGGCATAAATGGGATTAGAGTGGATATTGTTGACTTAAATGTGTGAATATGTGATTAATGTTGATTATATGATAGTTGATGATATTATGTGATAATATGAAATAAATATGTGATATATGTGAGAACCACATTATTATGTGGGCAGCTTCGCAGAGCACGACTCGAGACGATCCTAGGGTCAGATAGCGGGAAAAGTCACAACGGGACTTAAGATATGACTTTGGGAAAGTCAGGGGTATTTTAGGTATCGGGTAGTGGTTTGGACTATCGGGTTACAAAAATAAATATATGGAGATATATTTGAGGTTAGGATGTCTAGGCGGGAATATTGGGGGATTTTAATGTTTTGGCCTCGGGGACGATTCCGGCACCCCGAGCCTTGGGATTGACTTAGCAATAAGATAGACTTAAGGGAACTTTTGGAAGAAAGATAAACCGACTAAAACTCTTTACCTCAGTTCTCTCTCACTCTCAAGGAAAACAAAGGGAAGGAAAAACACTGAAATTCTAAGGGAAAATCAGCTGAAGCTTGGATGATCGAGGGATTAATCTAGAGGCTTAGCTTAGGAACTAATCAAGACTAAGGTAAGGGTTAATCCATGTGTTTTCCAGAAGTTTAATCTTGTGTACCAATTGGTTATTGAGATGCTGTCCAATTACTGATTAGGGTGGAAATTAAGCTGGGAAAAAATTAGGAATCAACTGGAATTTGGCTAGAGGAAAGGTTCTGTTGACAAGGTAAGCTCTTCTCCATGAATTAGAGGTTTGAGTTTGGGTTCTCAACTTGTAAGTTTTGGGTGTTTAAGTTCTTGGGTTTCAGAAATTAAAAAGAGAATTCTAGTGTGAGTTGGGCTGGGTTTTCTGTGGAATTGTGCTGTTTTAATCATGTTAAAAGTGTTGGGATTGTTGGGTGTTGAAGTATGGAGCTTAAGAGTGGTTTTGGCTGAGGTTCTGAGCCTTGAAATGGTGGATTTTCTGGGTTTGAAGGGAAGGGCCAAACATCAAATTAAGTCTCAAATGAACCCAAATACCACCTCCACATGTCCAAGGCACCACAACCCCAAGAACCCTAGCCAAAACTCCAATCAATTCCCAACTTTCCAACCCAAAAACCAGTTGAAACCCAACTAGGAAAATAGAGCAAAAGCAAGAGTTCTAATGGCTAAAAACTCACCTCAATCTCAGCAACACACCCTCTTCAATGGTGGAGCATAACCCTAGCTTATCACAGCTTGGTTCCTCAAAAAGAGCCTGGAAATTCAAAGAGAAATGAGGGAGAAAACCATCGGGAGAGAAGGAGGAAGAAACACTTTGTTTTTGGTAAGCTTCTACAGCCTTAATGGCTGATATAAATCCTTAAGGGTGAAAAGACCTGAATGCCCTCAAGTCTAAAATAAAACCTTAATAGCCACCAAGGGCAAAATCGTACTTTCACACATATTTTGTTAATCATAATTAACACCCTCCAATTCCCGCTATTCTCAATATTCTCAAACACCAATAATCCATATCTTTTTACCCTTTAACTCTCGGCAACGCTCTAATCATTAAAATCACCTCGAGCCCCTAACTTAATCCCGTTATGACCAGATCGAACATTTGCATTTCATGATCGTCTCATCCCGAAAAGCTCGAACAAATCCACATATAATGTGGTACCATTCATAACTCACCCACATGCACGAAAATACACAATCACGCCCTCAACGGGCCAAATTACCACAATGCCCTTATAATTAAAAACACACCCATATGCATGCATTTATCATCATATAATAATATAATTCACATAACACATGCATATGATCACTTAATAACATAATAAACCAATTATGGCTCTCCCGGCCTCCTAATCAAGGTCCTCAACCTTATTAGGAAATTTAGGGCATTACACCTACGAAGGAACCCCTACGAAAGCCATTTGTAGAGATCAAGACCAAAGTAAGGGTTGAGAAATCTTGGAGAAAATTTGTATGGGTAAGCAATTTTTTCTTAAATACTTGGATTAGTGATGTTTCCTTTAAACTTTTTGGGCATTTCGAATAGATCTAAGCAATATTTGCACATTTTTTTTGTTTTTTTATGGTTTTTTGTCGATCCGCGTTTTCTGGGAATTTTCTGGGTTTGGGTTGTGCTCGATGCCTATTCGATGCAGGCTCGATGGCACATCAATTTTTACAGTTGCATGTTGTGCTCGATGGTTACTCGATACCTACTCGATGGGTGCTCGATGGTAATGTGCATTATCACTATTTCATGCACGCTCGATGGTTGCTCGATGCCTGCTCGATGCCTGCTCGATGCAGGCTCGATGGAACATCAATTTTTATGGTTGAATGTTGTGCTCAATGGTTACTCGATACCTACACGATGGGTACTCGATGGTAATGTGCATTCTCACTATTTCATGCATTCTCAATGGATGCTCGATGCCTGCTCGAACCATGATCGAGCATGTATCAAATCGCAGAAGCACAAACCTTAAACCCCAAATGACCTAACCTATCGAACCCAATCGAGTATGCATCGAGCGCCTTCTAACACCCATCGAGTATGCATCGAACCCCCTAAATGCCTACCCATCGATACTCATCGAACCCCCCATCGAACCATCAAGCAACATAAAAAAAACCAGGCAAAAACTCATAGTCGTCTTTCAAAATACCCATTCCAAAATACTCAAACAAAGCAGATCAATATGCTCAATAAAATGCGTAAAGTATGCAATAAACAAAAAATGTTACAACATTCACACAAAATTTTTTAAAAAAATATACATATAATCATATATATGCACACCATATGCAACATTCACAACAAGGGAGGTCTCGGGGAATCAACCTTAAACTTTGGCTTTAGTGGGTCAGGGACCGTTTATCAGAGGCGGAGGAGGGAGGTCTCGGGGAATCAACGCGGAGAAGAGACGCGGTCGCTGGGGTCTCGGGGAATCGACGAGGGAGGTCTCGGGCAGTCGACGACGGCGGTTGTCGTGCGGGGACTCGGAGAATCGACGAGGAGGCTGTCGGTGGGGGGCAGGGTTTCGGGGATTTCACTGTGTACCGAGAGAAAAAGAGAGAAGGAAAACAGAAGAGAGAAGTGGGAGGTTCAAAATGAGAGGGGTATTTTGGGTATGCTAAAATGAATTGACATTATTTTGTAATGATAAAAATGCCTAGCAATTTTTTGAATTACAACCCCCTATTAAGCATAAAAAGTCAAATTTTCCTTTTAGTATTAGTATTACTATTATTATTTCTTTTGTAGACTTGTTTATGGTATCAATCAATTCCTCATTTATACTTGTATGTCAATATGCTTATCAAGACAGAACCACACACTTCCTTTGAGAATGAATTTTCTCTGGTAAGTCCTCTCCAGGGACTCGAATCTTATATTTTAGAGTGTTGCTATTTGACATCTTAAGGTGGCCAACACTACATGAGGTGACACCCCATGATTGGGTAGCGATACTCAATAATAATTATTAAATTCAAATAAGTGGGATTCAATATTGGATTGCACCAATAGCGTTATGTTAACTTCTTGTAGTGTTAAACAATTTATTCTTTCAGTGTATTAATTTTAACTTTCCCACTTCCAAAAGATTGGTTCAGAAATTTTCTAGGAAAATGCACAAATGTGTCTTCATGCTTATTATTAACATTACTTACATACTGCCTTCAGTTAACACAAGAAGATAAATAGATTCTTACACACCAATACCAAGAAAAAGACAACAATAATTAACTAAATGTTGCACTCTGGTTCACCAACTCTTCTTGGATTTTATACATATGGCTTCTTGATTTTTTTTTCTTTAAATAATCATTACAAAACTAATATTTAATTATGAGCAGAAGTGGAAATTGATCTAACAGAGTACTCTGCTACAAGCTGAGCAAAAGATGATGATTTATTCTCTAACAATGTAGCAGGAGAGTCATGTTCTTCAACAAGCCCTGAATGAAAAAAAATCAAAAAGTAAAGTAGAAATGAGGAAACTTTGAGTGAGTTATGAGTAGCAAAACCAAAATGATAGGGAGAGAGAGAGAGAGAGAGAGAGAGAGAGAGTTGTACTACTTACCATGATTTAAGAGCAAAACCAGGTCACTGTCAATAACAGAAGTTATTCTATGAGCAATAGTTATAACTGTACAGTTTGAGAAGTGTTTTCTAAGAGTTCTCTGAATCAGATTATCTGTTGCTGTATCAACTGATGCAGTAGCTTCATCTAGCACCAAGATTTTACTTTTTTTGAGTAGCACTCGGCCAAGGCACACCAGCTGCCTTTGTCCCATACTCCAATTCTCTCCATTTTCTGAAACTGCACTTGCGAAATTTTTAATGTTCTGTACTTCAGATCCCGTTCTATGTACTAAGTACTTAGTTTTAGATTGAATGTACATTGTTTTTAAAATGTTTTATAACTGTTGAATGTACTTAGTTAGACTTGCACATATACTCAAATCCAGTTGGAGAAATTAAAAAAGAACCTGAGGAATCAAGCTTTCCCTCATTCTTCCTAACTTCATCTCCAAGTTGGCACCTATCCAAGGCCTAAAACATGTAACAGGACATTCAATAGTTTGTAGCAACAACACAAATAATTCTGTTATGATAAAATGTAATTTTTCAAGACTAAAAGTCCCACCTCCCATATTTGTTCATCTGTGTACTCCTCAAGGGGATCAAGGTTGCTTCTTACTGTCCCTTCAAACATGGTTGGATCTTGAGGAATAATGCTCAGCTTAGACCTCAAGTCATGCAGTCCAATCGAAGATATGTCGATACCATCTATCACAATCTGGCCAGCAGCAGGGTCAACAATCCGAAAGAGTGTCTGTATGAGAGTTGATTTTCCACTACCTGTTCTTCCAACAACGCCAGTTTTCTTTCCTCCGGGAAAAGTGCATGTGATACCCCGCAACACAAGTGGCATATGTGGCGCATACCTAACCTATAGTTGACAAATCATGCACATGAAGGAGAGAAGGAATCAACATGTAGTGACTCCCCTTCAAGCATTTATTGGATCTGGCTCATAGAAGAACCAGCTTGATTTTAAGAACCTTTTAAGATAGAAGTTAAGGGTTCAAGCACAGTATGTATGTAAAGTGAGCCATATAAGTCAACAAGTCAGGCTCAATAGAAGCTTTAAATGGAGTCGTTACACAACATTTTGTTCAATATTATCTGACTTGTGAAACAAGTAAACAATGTTAGCAACGATTAAGTACCTGCAAATCATGAATTTCAACTTCTCCATATGATGGCCAAGAACTATCTGGGCGGTTTGATTCTATTACAAGAGGAGGCTCACTAAGGATTCTTGTGTATTGAAGTATTCTCTCCACTGGTATTATCCTGTTCTCCATGATGCAAAACCTCCAGACAACCGAATTTTGTACAATATTTAGACTAAGTCCATACATTACAGCTAAGCCCGCAATGCCTATAGTAAAAAGATAGATTATTCAGTGTTCTTTAAGCTAAGAAGAATAGCTGGGAAAGTGTAAAAATGAGAACTTGCCTGGTTCAAGAAGTCCCTCAGGAGCAGAAATCAAGAATAATAATGAGAAGGCAAATGTAACACAAGACAACATATCCGTGCGAAAGCCTAGCCAGTCAGCTGCACTGGAGTAATGAAACTTAGTTCGGGAATATGCATCAATCAATTGCATATTCCTTTCATGAAATCTTGATTCTTGATCAAAACACCTTATAGTTGTTGACCCTGAAATTGTTTCTACAAAATGTTGTAACACCGGTGCTTCACAGACTCCTTCTAATCGCGCTAGTTCTCGAGATGAAGAGGTGTAATATTGCTGCATACGAGAGAACCTTTGTGAGAACTAAATTGTCACATTAGAATTGAAAAATTCCAATTGTGAAAGTCACCAGGAATACCTGGTACCAGATACATGCTGCAATGACAGGGACCAAAACTATGAAAACCTGCCATGAGGCCTTGGAAATCACAGCAATATATCCCAAAAGCTGGATGCATGAAAAGGCAAAGGCAAATATAATCCAAATATTCATATCAACCGTGCTTTGATCGGTAGAAGCCTGTAAAACAAATGATAAAGCAAAAGTGATTGATTATGAAACAACCTTCATCATGTAGTATCCATTAATCATAGTCTTCACTTACTCTATTTAGGATTCTTCCACTTGGATTGGCATCAAAGAATGACATGGGAGCTCGGAAAATGCATAAATGCATTTTGTTAAATAATGAAGTGGCTATCTTATATCCATTTGTCACAAGAAGCATCTCTCTAAAGAGAATACAAAATGAACATCCAATGGCCAAAGCAGAATATACCATTATAAGTGTAGTGCTTCCAACAACAGGCTTTACATTCTCTGAAACCGGACTTGCCCAAGTCATCCAATAATTGCTCCCTATCTGGAAAAGCTCAAACAAAATATATGCCAACAATATACATGGCACAAGTGCTCCTCCATATGCTATTGTGATATATTCCCAATAGACTGATAACCCAACTCTACCTTTCTCTCTCTCTTCTTCTTCAACAAGCTGTCGTCTTGGTCCAACGTCATTACCATTTTCACCATCTTGTATACCTTTAATTTCTTCTGTCTCTGTGAACCCATTCTCAACAACCAAGTTTTCATCAATCTTGCCAATGGATATTTTTTCAACTGGACCTGTTTCTGCAAGATTAATTGCAGACAAGGCTTCATTGTGTGCACCCATAAGTTCCATAAAATCAGTTCCAGAACAAAAGATATCGCTGTACTTTCCAGCTTGGGTAATCTTTCCATCTTTCATGACCTAATAATTGCCAATAAATAGATAATAATGCATATTATTCTCTGGAGAAAAAAATGGAAAAGAAAACAAAAGAAAAACTACTTTTTTTACCAATATAAGATCAGCAGCAGGTAAGAACTCAACTTGATGAGTCACATATATGACTGTCTTTGAACTCAAAAGGCCAAGCAGGCATTCCTGTTATACAAATAGGAAAACAGTCACTACTATGGTTTGTAACTTTGTAATAGAAGAACATGTTCAAGTAGCTCTATAATAAGCATATTTGCTAACAAATTTTAACAAGAAAAACTATGTCAACAACAATGCCTTCTATTACCTTGAAGAGGTGGGATCCTGTATGAGCATCTACAGCACTGAAAGAATCATCAAACAGATAAATATCAGCATTTTGGTATAAGGCACGAGCGATTTGTATTCGTTGTTTTTGGCCGCCGCTCAAATTTATTCCCTTCTCCCCTATGATTGTCAGATCACCAAAAGAAAGAATTTGCAGGTCCTTAGTCAAGGAACAAGCTTCAAGAACTCTCTCATACCTTTCTCTTTCCATCTCCTTTCCAAACAATATGTTCTCTTCTATGGTACCATTTTGTATCCATGGTGACTGAGAAACATAAGCCTTTGTACCACACAACTTAACAGTACCAGATATCTTTGGCATTTCTCCTAGGATGCAACAGAGCAAGCTTGACTTACCCGAGCCAACAGTGCCACAAACAGCTACCTTCATGACATGGGACACCTTGAAACCAATGTCTTTCAATGTTGGACTTTGCGAAGACAAATCCCAAGAGAAATTACCTTCAACTATCTCAACTGCTGCATCATAACTACCTCTTGGAAGCTTCTCTATAACATCAGACCGCAGTTCATCAAGACAAAGGAACGATGCGATTCTGTTAAGAGAAACCTTAGCTTGCACCATCATTGAAACTGTCCCTGGAAGACTATAGATGGGCCCTTGAAGAATACCAAATGTTGCAAGTGCAGATAAGATCCTTCCTGTTTCAAGTGGGATCCTCAAAAGTACACATGTACCAAATGTGACCGCAGATATAAATGCAGGTGCACCCCAGAAGACAAATGAGGTCATAGCAGAAGTGTAAAGATATTTTCTCAACCATCCTTCCTCAGTTTTCCTGAGCTCAACAATCTTAGTTAAAAATTTCAACTCCCATCCTTGTAGTTTGAGAATCTTCATGCTACTCATTATCTCAGACATTGCCTTCATCCTAGTATCTTTAGACTCCATCAGGTTGCTTTGAAATTTCTCCTCCAATCTTCCCAAAGGGACATTTGTCAGCATAACTAAGACAGTTGCAAGAAATGTTGCAACTGTTGCAATGCCAATATTTTTATACAAAATGAACAAGGCCAAAGAAACTTGTACAATGGCGTTCCATACATTGTGGATGGACCAACTCGAGCCACTAACTCGGTCAACATCAACTGTCATGACATTGATGATCCCCCCACTGTTGTTCTCTTGTTTGGACTGGCATGAAAGAGCCAAACCTTTATCATAAATAACCGCAACAAGTGCAGCTCGTACCCTCAGTTCAATTTGGGGCATCTTAAAATAAAATTGCCTTCCTGCGATGATCTCCACAATCTTTGCAACAAAAAACATGGAAACCAAAATATAGCCCTCATTCTTGAACTCCCTTCTCCCATTAAGGTACTGCACAAATGTGCTGATAAGATATGGGCCAACATTAGTGGCCACAGCATTAATAAATGCAAAGAAAATTGTCAATACAATCTCTTTCCATTCTGAGAAGACTAATGCTTTAACCAACTCGAGTGTTGTCACTCTATTATTACCTACACCGCCGCAAACAACCTCAAGCTTATTTTTAAAATTTGGAAGAGCCCCAAAAACACTATCCTTGGCATCAAGTTGAGGAACGTCCTCAAGGTCCAAAGTCTTCTTATTCCCAAGAGAAATCAAAGGACTCATCCAAGAGAAACTTAAAAGACTAAGTATTCCAGCATTAGAATAGGGTGTCACAGTTGCATCCCCTCTGGTATCATTTGACGCTACATTAGTACCATCATCACCATTCAAAAGGGATTCTTCAAGAAGAGAATCTTCACCTTCTTCCTTCTTAAAAAATCCCATGTGCATGAAAAACAGACCAGTGATAACAGAAACAACATCGGATATTATGGATTCAGCAGGTAACAAAGCATGTCTGGTATATAGAAAAATGTCAACGACAAGGCAATAGCAAGAAACAGAAAAGTAGAGACCCCACCAAACTTTCAGCAACCACGAGGTATTTGATTCACCAAAAATAGAGTATTGGTTGTGCAAATGAACAGAAATTGCACCCCAACCAAGTGTTCTAGCAGAAAAATCCAAAAGGGTCAGTACTATCCTTTTCTCAGTCCAAGTCCAATCATTGTTATACCAATAAAAGCAGCTCAATACACACAACACAAGATTAAACGCAGAAAGACTTAAACAGCAGATGAAAGTATGTCTATAGTACAACCAACTTTTGGTGTTTTTAGGTCTATCTTTTGGACCCTCAAGACAGCCCACCTTAAACTTCTCACACACCCAGTATAAGAACAAAGCAAATAACAAAAGTACATGTGCTAAACCAGAAATCCCACGTTGGAAAACTGGTCCAAGGAAAAAATCAGTACTTGGATAGAGCTGAAATGAGAAGTAGAGTGAGAAGAAGGTAAGCATACCCTGTTCAGATGAAGAATAAAGTTCCATGTTAGTCTTCTTCTGTAAGGATGTAAATGCAGTCAATCTCAATTACCATGTATATCCATGATGATGTTTATGGAAATAAACTATGCTAATATCTTCAACTACTTTGTCTTTTTTTACCACCACTAGGAATAATATTATACTTAGAACATGATAAAATGGTCATGACATCGCCCATAGTTTATTCTCAAGTTAACTTGGAAACAAGTGAACAATAGAATACAAATATTTTCTCAGTGGCCGGCCATTAACAAAGAAAAGACAAATATCTTTCAACTTTCTTTCTTTGATTTATTTTAGCACCACTTTTCTCTACGTTCTTCAATTGGTCCAAAAAAAAAGGTTCTTTCTCTTTCACTTCTTCCCCAAGTAATAAATGGAGGGAATTAAATACCCACTTATTTTGATGGAAAGACATTCCTTGTGTATAATGTATGAAACTCCAAGTATTAGATAGTCTAATCATTGTGTGATGAGATGACTGTCTCTAAATGCAAATGACTATTGTTAGCAGTTATGTTAGTTATGACAGTCATACAAGTTGGTTAAGTCATAAAACTGTAAAGAGCTTTACATTTTACATTCCCAGTTTTCATAATACCAAAACCTTGTTGACTTGGTGTTTACTGTTCTTACTATCCCATAATGTAACAACAATATCAGAGCCTAAAATGTTCTTATGGTGTTGAGAGAAGAGAAAAAAATGTTCTAAATTTTCACTCTTATCCCAGGAAAAAGGAAAATATCATATCCTATTTGAAATGTCATTATGTGCCACTCACTTCAAAATTAGAAAACTAAAAGATAAGTTCTTTTGACCGAGATCAATGTATTTCATGGGAAAATTTTAAAACTCTCAAATCATTAGTTTAGAATTAGAGCTACTAACTTCAGTTTTTTTCGACTGTGAGTTTCTGACTATAATTTTTTTTTTATAAAGCATTGTGATTATACCCACCTGTTGAACTTAATAAAACCAGAAGAAATTAGACTGGGTGCCCACGTTCAGATAACAATTTTAATTTTTACTCATTTATTAATCCTCTTATTTTTATACTATATTTATAATGAATGTTCCCATTATACCATTTATCTACACAAGGTTCCAGGCATGTTGTAAAAAAAATTATATAAATTGTAGTTGCCAAGAGTCAAACACATGCCCCTTAGAATAGCATAAGAAGCCACATAACCATCATATTCAACTCTTTTTATTGTTAGTCAGTAGCTTTAAATAATATTTAATAACAAAAAAACACAACAAATACACAGTTAAATTAATGGCTAAAAATTTATACATTTTATTTTGTTAAGCCTAGTAATATAACTTTTAAGTCTTGATAACTCTACAAAATAGAGTTATTTTACCATTTTTTATGTGCTAATTATTGTTTAATTCTTGAGTTTTTAATTGATTTATTAAGTTTTTAAGTAATTTTGAATTTATTGGGTTTATTTGGAATATAGATTTTTTTGTGTTTTTATAGTTATTTTGTTGTAAAATGTTGTAGTTAATTATTTGAATTATTGTTGTTTAGTTTGAAGTAAAAAAATGTTGTATTATTGAAATTAAATGTTAAATATAAATTAAGTTATAATTGATATTTTCAAAGAATTAAATTGATTTATTTTATAGTGGAAAATATTTTATTATGACTTAATTTATGTTTATTTTGTAGGAAATTGTTGTATTGTTGGTGCTTGAAAAGCCAAGAAAAATAAAGAAAAGAATATGGTAAAACTGAAAAAAAGAGCTAAAAATGTCATTTTTGAAACCCTTGATTCCCATGTAACTTCGGCCCAACAGCAAGATAGCCCCATTGGGCCGCTTGGCACCTCACAAGGCCCACTGAAGCACCCAGCCATTTCCCAGCCGCCTGCTGCATTCCTTCATCTCCATTCGGCCAGCACTCCACAAGCCTCCCCAGCTCACCCCAAGCACGCCACAAAGCTCCAGCTGTCCACAGCATTTGACCCTTCAGCAGCCTTCCGCCTGGCTCAACAACCCAGCATCTGCCAGCCCAAGCACAACAAAAGGAGCATGGTGTCTTGAGCCCAACAATTGCAATTTTGTCCCTTTGTCCTTAAAATGTCACATTTTTGCCAATTTTTTTTACACATTTTATCCTAAAACATCATTATTACACCTTATAATTTACCTATATTTTCCATATTATAAGTAATTAAATTAATTTAATCACTTTAATTAATTTAAATTGATTATTTTAATACCACTTTTTTGGCTATAAATAAGTGAGTTTAGTGTGCATTTTAGGGAGGTTATCATACCATAAATTCTACACTTTCAAAACCTCTCAATTCTCTTCATATTTTCTTCTTTTTGGTCATTTTTCTATGAGTTTTTAGAGGAAAATTTTGGGGGTTTCTCCTCCAAATTGTCCTATTTATGTTTGTAATTTTTTGGTTTGTAATTTCTATTCTAGTTATGAGTTTCTAATCTTTTTAAGATTATTAAGGTGATGATGAAACAATATGTAATTAGATAGTATTTATTTTGTATGTTAATTTCCCATTTTGTGCAACAAAGTTTATGGAATTTTCTTATTCAAATATCTTCTTTCATCTTAAATATCATGTATTTTGGATTGTTAGCACATATTTATACTTTGTTCTTCATTAGTACAAAAACATAATATTCTTTATATAAGATGTATCATTAAATTGTACACATTCATGCTTAGAACAAAAATATTATGTTTTGCCTTATAAATAATGTTCATTGATTTATTTGATATTTCATTAGATTGATTTACACTAAATGCTTTGAAATTATTATTTGAAAAGTGAAGAAAAATCCTATCTTTTTAGAAATAATTTGTGCTTAAAATTCTAAATCTATTTGGAAAATGATAGTTTAATTTATTTTAACTATCATTAAAACTTGGGAATCAATGTACTTATAAATATAAATTAATTTATATTTTGTGGATTCTAATACCTTAATAATCTTATTTTACTATCTTGATTTCTACGTTTAATTTATTTTTATATATTGTCTTTAATTTCTTTATCGCTATATTTTATTTTATTTTCATTATACAAAAATCTCATCAATCTTTGGAACTAGGTTAGAATTTATTAATTTTGGTTTAAAATAGTTTTTTTTTTCGATTTTAGACAACTCCTTTGGGTTCGATCTCATGCTTACACGAACACTATATTCCATATACAATTCGTGCGCTTGCGAGTATAAATTTTTAAAACATATCCGTTTTGGGTCCATCAAGCCTTGTTGTTTAAATTTAAAAGAATCGTGATTTTAATTTTAAGTCTTGTGGTTTAAATTTTAAAAAGTTATGGTTTAAATTTTAAATCTTGTAGTTTAAATTTTAAAGACTAGTGATTTAAATTTTAAGGAGTCGTGGTTTAGATTTTAAAAGATCATGGTTTATATTTTATATGGTCGCGATTTAAATTTTAATCACGTGATTTAACTTTTAAGCCTTGTGGTTTAAATTTTAAGCCTTGTGGTTTAAATTTTAAAGAGTCGTGATTTAAATTTTAAGTTTTGTAGTTTAAATTTTAAAAAGTTGTGGTTTAAATTTTAAGCACTGTAGTTTAAATTTTAAATACTAAGGGTTTAAATTTTAAGGATTCATGGTTTAGATTTTAAAGGATCATGATTTATATTTTATATGGTCGCGATTTAGATTTTAATTGCGTGATTTAACTTTTAAGCTTTGTGGTTTAAATTTTAATGAGTCATAGTTTAAATTTTAAGTATTGTTTAAATTTTAAGTCTTGTGGTTTAAATTTTAAAGATTAGTGATTTAAATTTTAAAGAGTCGTGGTTTAGATTTTAAGCCTAGTGGTTTGACTTTTAAGCATTGTGGTTTAAATTTTAAAAAGTCGTGGTTTAAATTTTAAGCCTTGTGTTTTAAAATTTTAAGCCTTGTGATTTAAATTTTAAGCTTGTGGATTTAAATTTTAAGCCTTATGGTTTAAATTTTAAATACTCATGGTTTAAATTTAAAGACTAGTGGTTTAAATTTTGAAGAGCCGTGATTTAGATTTTAAATGATCATGGTTTATATTTTATATGGCCGTGGTTTAGATTTTAAGCATAGTAGTATAATTTTTAAGCCTTGTGGTTTAAAATTTTAAGCCTCGTGGTATAAATTTCAAAGAGTCGTGGTTTAAATTTTAAAGACTAATTGTTTAAATTTTAAAGACTAATGGTTTAGATTTTAAGCAAAGTAGTTTAACTTTTAAGCATCGTGGTTTAATTTTAAAGAGTTGTGGTTTAAATTCAAGCCTCATGGTTTAAATTTTAAAAAGTTGTTATTTAAATTTTAAGTCTTGTGATTTAAATTTTAAAGAGATGTTGTTTAAATTTTAAGCCTTGTGGTAGTTTAAATTTTAAAGACTAGTGGTTTAAATTTTAATGAATCGTGGCTTAGATTTTAAAAGATTATGATTTATATTTTATATGGTCGTAGTTTAGATTTAAGTCTAGTGGTTTAACTTTAAGACTTATGGTTTAAATTTTAAGGTTTGTTGTTTAAATTTTAAAGAGTGGTAGTTTATATTTTAAGCTTTGTGGTTTACATTTTGAAGAGTTGTGGTTTAGATTTTAAGTCTTGATGTTAAAATTTTAAAGGGTCATGGTTTAGATTTTATGTCTTAATGTTTATATTTTACATGATTGTTGTTTACATTTTAAGATTTATGGTTTACATTTTAAGCCTTGATTTTTATATTTTAAAGAATAATTTTTCATAGAATGAATACATTCCTATAAATATAATTGTCACACATATATATGACACACTACAATTAGAATGCATTTCCAATTTAACTATAATATGACACATATAATACACATTACAACAATACTTAGAATCATGTGCTCAAATAAGAGTAATTTAGGAAGTCTCATGATAATAATGGGTAAAGTTCAACTAAATATATTTAGTGTCTAATTTTAGTTAACTACTCCTAAAAATGGGTAGTTCTCAAATTTTCCCATAAAACCAATATATAACGGAAATTCTTGTTTTTAATAGTTTGTTACGTTAACTTTAACGAAATATTCTAAATATTTAATAGAATATATCTTTAAAACTAACTTAAAAATATATATTTATCAATTATATTAATATAAATTTAAATATTATAAAATATCATTATTATAATAATATTTAATATAAGACTACATATATAATAATTATATTAATATAAATTTAAATTCAAATGTTATAAAATATCATTATTATAATAATATATAATACAATACTAGATATTTAATAACTATATTAATATAAATTTAAATATTATAAAATATTATCATGATAATAATATATAATCCTATTTTTTTTACTAATTATATTAATATGAATTCAAATATTATAAAATATTATTATTATAATAATATTTAATACTTATATCAATACAAGACTAGATATTTTATGTATCAATATAAATACTGATATAAGTATTAAATCTCTAGTCTTGTATTAAATATTATTATAATAATATATAATACATAATCTTAATTTTTATTAAAAAAATTATAATTTATGTTTAAAAATGTTATCATATTATATATATATATATTTAAAAAAACCATAAACAATGTTTTAGTTTAATTTTTCATTTAATATGTTTACGCTATTTTTTATATATAATATTGTTTATTTATTTGAAATATTTATATGACAATGATACAAATTTAATAAATATAATAAATAAATTATATAAATAAAACTAAGCACACGCGTATTGCACGTTATTTGTATCTAGTAAATATATATACGCGTGTTTGTATAATTTCATTTATTTATTTATGTTTTAGAGAAATGTGTGTATAAATAAATAAATGTTAAGGAATGTAAAAAAAAATGAAGAAAGATAAAGTTAAAATAATTAAGAAACGACGATGATATTCATAAACGACATTTAAAGTGTAGAAAACGACATCAAAAGAGGACTTAGCTGTTATACCAACAGAAGTGAAGTCCCGTCGTCATCATCTTCTTCTTTCCTAAAATGAAACTGAAATGGATCTTTTATTCTCCCTGTAGCTTATGCTTGCAGCGATTAAACGACATTTATATAAAATAAACGATGATTATATCAATAAAATAGGACATACACATACACATACACATACACATAAATATATACACATGCTGAAATATACATGGGAAATTTGACTTTTAATGCACTAAGCAATACTATATAATAAAATGATACCAAGTTAAAAAAAATATCACATTTTTATTATAGTATTCTTTGGATTCCCAAGAATGCCCCTATCATAAATTTCACACTCTTTTTCTCCCATTGTCTTCTCTATTTCTATCTCTCTAGCTCTCGTACACACAAAAAATAAGGCAACTTAATCTATACAAATAAGATAGATGAGATGAAGCTCAATTTAAAAATGCTGCATACCAGCAACGAGCAACAAAGTACTTTAATAAGAGGGTTCGAGATAGAAAATTTAGATTGGGAGACCTGGTACTACGACTCGTATTTTTTGCTACACGAGACCCGTCTGTTGGGGTACTCAGACCTAACTAGGAAGGACCGTACCTGATCGAATTTGTCATCCAACCTGGGGTGTATAAATTGGCAAGATTGAACGGAGAGTTGGTTCCGCGAGCTTGGAATAGCGAACATCTACGACCTTATTATCAATAATGTGGAAATGATGTTGTTTAACGCCCAAGATGTGACAACCACTAAGCGTTGGTTATAGTATAATCGGGCGGTCAATCCACAAGGAGGTAACCTAAAATCAAAATATTAGTATAAAATAACACAAAAAGTTAGTAACAAGAAATAAATAAAATTGTAAATGGAAAGAGGTTTGAAATTTTGGTATTGTATTTTTTTGATAAAATGATAAAGTGAGATAGGTGAGATAAATGTAAGATGTAATCAAGAGTTTGAGAGATGGAAATGTTTCAAGAATCATCCATATGCTTGCTTAATTACTTAGTTACTTGATTTACAAAAATACACAAGTAAATAGTTCACATCCAAACATTTACTTGGAAAATCTAACATTAAAGTCCATATTCTTTTCTAACAAAAGTCCATTTGAGTTATAAAGTTCTTTACTTTAAAAGCACAAAGTTAATCTTATGAAAAAACTAAAAATGACAAAATACCCAAGGACAGTAATGCAATAGAAGATTAGACATAAAATTATGTATCAATATTACTTTTACTAATTAGAAGCACATAGAAAGAGCATGACTAATCCTATATACTATTAGCATAAGTAAATAAAGATAAGAAAATAAAGATAGAGATGAAAGAACATAAATAACTCAAATATATTACATTAAGAACATAGTAAATCAAAGTAGCAAAATAACATCACTTGCATATGGAATCATCCCTAACCTTCCTAGGAAGATTAGGTCATTATGCTCATGATTCTCACAAAATTCTAAGAAGAAAATATGAGAAGAAAGTGAGTGAAAATTTTGCTATAGTTTCTCTACTTTAAAAATTACATATCAAATGTGAAGAAAGTGTTCCTATTTATAGATGGCGAGAATGACTAAAAAGAAATTAAACAACAAAATTGGGGTTTACAAAATAAATCTGAAATATTAATAATAAAATATGATTTTGAAAAATTAAATTTTATTATTAATATTAACCTAGCTATTTTGGTGTATGGTCATTTTCTCCTTTTTCTAAAATACCACAAAAACATGAACTTAAAAGCTCAAAATAACAATTTACAAAGCCCAATACCCACAAAACATGGCTGGTGACACAAGAGGGTTTTGACCCATTTTCAGCCAATGAGGGAGTGCCACGTAGGCAGGCTGCTGGGAAGATTTCAGATTGGGCTTGCTGGGCCTTTGTTGGGGAGAAACTGGCTTTGGTTCACGTTGGAGGCTGCTGGGATGAAGGCTGAAGGATGCCTTGGGCCGAACTAGGGCGTTGGGCCTGCTAGAAAGCTGAGGGAAAAGAAAGAAAAAGCTTCGATGGGCATTTGGCTGAAAGGGGTTGGGGCGTGAAGAAGAGTAGGCTGGCTGGCGACGTGGCGGCCTCGGGTTGGTTGGCTGAAGGACGCGTGGCGCTGGGAGAGAAGAAAACAAACGGGCTGGGCTTCTCCTTCCAATTGGGCCACTTTCTTCTTTAAAAAATATCACCATTTTCTTTCTTTCTTCAATTTTTGTTTTTTTCTTTATAAGTGCCAAAAATACCAATTGAATCCTACAAAATAAAACAAACTAAATTAAAATAAAATATTTTCATTTATAATTTTAATCATATTAATTCGATGAAAATATTAATTAAAACTTAATTTATTTTGATTATTAAAATCAATAAATGTGTATTTTTGGGCACTAATAAGATGTTTTCGTTGTAACCAATCTTGTTTAATAAAATGTTAAGTTTTGTTCAAAAAAAAAATTTCCTGATTAAATGTTGTATTTTTTGCAACCTCTCTTAATTCAATAACCTATGGTCACACTCATAGGATATTAAAGGGGAATCAGTGGTATACAATCATACCGTAAGTTTGAAAAAATAAATAACATAGAATAAAAATGTTTGGATCATTAACCCGACATGAAAATTTTGCTAAAATTGTCTGGACTTAACCCGGCGTTAAAACTAAAAGTGTATGGAATAATAACCAAACACGCAAACTAAAAGTGTATGGAGTAATAACCAAACACGCGACCTAAAGCTGTTTGGACTTAACCATATTGAAAAATTTATAAGTGGATGGATTACAAACCAAACACGAGATAAATTAGCTTGGAACAAACCAGCTAAAACTAATCGACAAGCAAGAAAGTTGGAATAGAAAATAAACCAACTACAAATTAAGTCCATCTCGAGGCTAGAAAATTTTGCAAAAACTTGTTTTGACCTCATAACCTCGAGGAACTACTCGAGGATGAGAAAAAGTGACTAGAAAATCAATATATAACTAAAATACTCAACTTACAAGCCAGTTAAGTACTTTCGAGTACGTGGTGAAAGTAAGGTTCGACCTTGGCATTGACGAAGTCAAACATGGATATTTCGAACAAACTATGCATGGATGCATTAGAATTCGAGCATAAATCCAATATATATGTATTTGTATGGATAAACAAATATAATAGCAAGTTTTTAATATAACATGCTCAAAATATTTCGACTTAGAAATGTAAAGCATAATATTAAAACAAAAAGTTGAAAGTAAAATCAAATGCATAAAAAAATTTCGAGCCAGAAGATTGTCTGCATCAAAGATTAACTTTGCTATGTAAAAAATAGCTCTGAATCGAGCTGAGAATTGTCTTCGCCCTAAGGGCTTGTATAAATTAAGATAATTATTACAAAAGATATTAATGGGACGCAACTCATGACCTTGCCCTCAGGGAGCAGGTTCCTCCCCTCCAGCAGCTCTGGAGGCTCCAGCTGTCTCCTCGGCCTCAGCCCTGGCGTCTTCTTCGTCGAGGTGAGCTTGCCATCAATCTCGGCCTCGAGGGTGTCCAAGAAACTGGTGTCAAGCTCAGGGTTGTTGACCCAGATATGGTATATCGCCATGTCGACGACATGATCTTTTTTCTTCTTGAACTCCTCAAAAAGGTGGGCCTTCTCACCTTCGATTATATCGAAGGTTGTCTTTTTGTCCTCCTCCAGTTTGGCATTGAGCTCTTGGAGTTCTCTGATTTTGGAGTCCTTCTCCTTGATCTCGGAGTTCTTAGCCTCGACTTCTTTCAAAGTCATGACCATTGCAGACTCAAGATCGGACACCTTTTGGGCCGATACCAGGGCAGTCTCCAGCTTCTTTTCAAGCTCGAACACCTAGCGCTGCGACCTTGACCGCGTCTGCAAGCTTTAACTGGAGGTCATTTTCTTCTTGAGCGTAGGCCCGGCTCGCTAAAGCTTTGTTGTTCAACTTGAAGTTGTGTTGAACAAACGCGGCGAAAGCCTGTACACATAAACAAAAATGGGTTATTAAACATGCAAGATAAGTATGTATAGGCGGCGTTACATAATAAAATGACTTACTGAGGTGAAGAGCTCACTGCCCTTGTCAAAGATGGTGCTTGTATCGCGGCAGGAGGTAAGGAACTGCCATTGGGGACCTTTGAGGTTGCTAACGCTTTGGTCGACTCAGGATAAGACGTCCGAGCCCAAGTTGATCCCGTGTGACCCCACGTCTGGATCAATCACATACTCAAGAACGTGGGTCGAGATAGATGAAAGACGTTCTCGGGCAGGGACTGGTTCTCTGGGGGCTGGTGCAGGTCACTTGGGGGAGGATACCGGAGGCAAGAGGTCCGCAGGCGTCGCCAACTCCACTTTAGTAAAGACCCTGACCTCGGGTGTAGAGTCGGTGGCTTGGCTCGGATTTTGGACAGCCGAGGTTGGAGTAGTCACCTTGGTTTTTGTAACGCCCTAAATTCCAGGGACCGTTACGGTATGCATTTTAAACAATGCTAAACTCACTGATCAAGTCATTTTGCCATAATCGTGTAACTAAGTATGATTAGCGGTTTATGGTTAAAATTAGTGGTCGCGGCTGCGGCCAGGACTATTAGTGGTCGCAGCCACTGGCCTCTGCCCCCTAGGCGGCAACTAGGGAATGTCAATGTCCGCAGCCACAAACTATTTTCAACACAAAATGTCATTTTTCGAAATCGTTCCAAAACGTCATAAATCATTTCCCACATGATTTTGTAACCTCCAAACACCTAGTGAGAGTTAAAAACATGTCTCCAACAACCATATTTCATAATGGCTTTGTGAAATCTAATCTCAAATGTGTAACATACAATCTACACATTATTGGGTAATATTTGGGAGTTACAAATTTGTAATTGATTTTGTAACTTCAAAATATGTCAGATTTGGGCACATACTTGCGTTCAATTTTGTGACTTTCAATAATATATTACAAAGTGTGACAAATCACATTTGTATAAAAAATAATATTTTGTTACATTATTTAATCTAATATTATATTATATGTTATCCAGATTTCCGGATAGCGTTTAGATTGATGTCCTCGGGGAAGAAGAATTATCGATGTCTTTCACGGTAGGTGACCAGAGCTCGCGGATGGACAGAAAGGCTTCGCCTCTCCCGTTTAGTGTCCGGATTACTCTTCCTAGCAAACACAACACGGAAACTCGTCAACTCTCCCGGACTCCCGAAGGGGTATCCTTCGGGGAAGCCCCTTCCAGGAGAAGCTCTTCGAGTGGTCTCCGCGGAAACAGTTCCGTGCCTCGCACGGAACAAAACCAAACGGTTGAGTCCTGGAGGAGGCATATTTGGAATGATATCCGCTTGACACAGGATCCCGCCTGACACGCCCGTCAGGTCAAAGCCGCACACATCCCAGCACGCCTAAGGGTACCTTTTCGCCTACTGTTCCGCTGACAACTTGGAAAAGACGGCTGACTTTGTGTGTTCCCCATACTTTCACGTAAATATACCCACATAGAGTCTTGTAGCCATGCTACTACAGTAATTGTATCCCCTATTTATGGCTGGTGTAATTAAGGCTCATGTACGTAGAGAAAAACCCTAAACCGAAACCCTAGCTATAAAGACCCCTTCATTTTACAAGAAGAGGAGGGCCAACAAATCACATAGCAAGAACTCTGCTAAAATCTCTCTAGCTTCTTCTTCTTCAAGAGAACCCGAGAGAAACATTGTGAGTGTGTGAAGTTCTTGTACACCAGCCATCTTACTGTAATCCTTTCCAAGTATAATAACATCGACTCGTGGACTAGGGCTCGTTAACGCCTGAACCACGTAAAAACACTGTTTGTTTGGTTATATTTTAGTATTTCTACAGTTCTTATCTTTTTATTATTCTGTTTGTATTCGTTTCCGAAAAACTCGGTAAACATTTTGGTGCTTTCATTGAGAGCTGTAGGAAGTTGTTAGTCAGCTCTTTTTCTGTGTACGTTTTTTGTATTCACTTCGTGCTAAAGAGATGGTGACTACGAGAAAATCCGCTGTTGACAAAAATGCTACGGTCAACCCCGATACTGCGATGGAAGATGTGGTGCAAAGCGAACCCTTGGACTACCAAGGTGAAGACCCGACATCCCGCCAGGATCGGGTCAGTACCGAAGATACAACATACTTAGAAGACGAAGAAGAGTATGTCCAAGACGGTTATTACAAGGACGGCTGCTACTATGAGAAGGACCCAGAATTGGTCCAAGTAGCCGAAGAACTGGAGGTCACCAAAGCCAAGCTTGCTGAGCAGGAGCGCCTCTCCGAAAAAATGCAGCGCATGATGGAGCGCCTCCAAAGCAAGTTCGGAGACCTAGGCGACTCGGACGAGGACGCCTCTGTTTTAGGTGGTGCTGATGCCGCTATGCCGGATCCAGCCGCTGCTGGACCATCCAAAGCCGCCCCTAACAAGGGCAAAGAAAAATTTGGAGAGCCTGTATGCGCTGACGCCCCTGCACCTCCTAAAGGCGTGAATCACAAGGCCGACTGCCCCCCCCGCGCGCAGAAGGTCTCTGGCGCTCCTAAGCCCAGACGTCCTTCAGCCCCAAGGGGGCACTCCGTGCCTAAAGGGCCCGGTGCTAAGGCACCCAGGCCTAGGGGAAGGAACAACCGCCCCAGTGATTCCGTCAACCAGGACGGTCGGGCTGCGAACTCGCACTCCGAAGATAGCTGGTCCACGGTGGACCTAAGAAGAAGGTTGGAGGCCAAGTATGAAAAGGCCAAAGGAGAAAAGGCCCGGCCTCGCGGAGATGACCTCCGAAATCATATTAATGACAAGCTCCGGGGACGTGACCTCCCGGAGAGTGATACGAAGAGGCTCGAGGAACAGATTGCTGCCTTGACCAAGCTGGTCCGGAAGCAAAGTGGGGCCCTGTCAGACTCTGAGGAGGAAGACCCGGAACCATGTATTCGGAGGATCGCGGAAACGTCCCTCCCGGATAATTTCAAAATGCCCCACATAGAATTATATGATGGGAGGACAGACCCGCGTACCCACCTAGCTAAATACAACAAAATGATGCAAGTGGCGCGTGTCAGTGAGGACACCAAATGCATGTGCTTCTCACTCACCCTTACCAAGTCCGCGGAGGATTGGTGGAAAAGATTAGCTCCCGGATCAATCCACAGTTGGAAGGAGCTACAGTCCGCATTCAGGAGGCAGTTTATTGCTGCCCGCGACCACGACATGGAGGTTGGTTCCTTAACCAACATCAAGCAGCAACCCACTGAGAACCTCAAAGCTTTCATTCAGAGAATGATGGAAGCTGCTGCAAAGACCAAGGTCAGCGATGACATGAAGCTGATCGCCCTTCAATCGGGCCTTACTGTCGGCTCCCTGCTATGGGGGGAAATGCAGAGGAGACGGGCAGAAACGCTGTCCGAATTCATGTCAAAGGCTCAGGGAATCATCAACCTTGAGGATGCCTACCAGCAGGCCTTTGGAGTTCCCCCAGCTCCAACGCCTTCCGTGACTGCGCCGAGCTTTGCTTCGCAAGCTCCCGCACCAGCCCTCACGCTTCCAGGAGCCCAATTCACTCCAAGTGTGTATGGGCCTTCTGCGTCTGCTCAGACGCCGAGTCAAACCCATTTCTCTGGGTACGGAGCTGTACAAACCGGATGTAGTATCGCTCCTGGCATGCCGCAGCCGCAAGCGGAAGGCCCAGAACGAAATTTGAGCCAATCGCGGAGCAAACGAAGCGGAAGAAACTCCAACCGGGGAGACCATTCAAAGAAACCCCGGAAGGACTATGAGCCCAAGTTCACGGAATATACCAGTTTGATAGACTCGCGAGAGAATGTCTATCGGGCGACCTGTAATATGGTCAACTACAGGAAGCCCCCGAAAGTGTCTCACGGAGGAAGGCGTCCGCGAGACTCCAATAAGAGGTGTGAGTTCCACGGAGACGTGGGGCACACCACGAATGAGTGCCTTCAGCTGAAGGATGAGATCGAGTCCCTGGCAAGAGCGGGACACCTCGGTCAGTGGGTGAGGATACCCATTATCTATCCGGGACAGGGGGTAGTTCACGGAGCTGCATATTCCCCGGGACAGAGGGGGACCGCTAGCGCTCCTGGAGCCGGTCACCCCCAAGCTCCCGGGTCTCAGTTCCCAGCGCTTCCTGCTCCACCCGCTCCGGCGCCCATTGCCTTGTTGGCTCCAGGACCGGGCAACCCATATCCGCCCGGCCTTGCTCCGCCACCCGTTGACGGACACGTAGCCACCATTTCCGGAGGACCGCACCTTGCCGGAAGCACCCGCAACTCCCAGAAGAGGTACTTGAGGGAGTTAGAACACACCGGGGAGATGTGCGCCTTGGTTCAATCACCTGCTCAACGTCCCCGAATGATGGACCTTCCCATCACCTTCACGGAGGACGACACTCGGCATGTGCACTTCCCCCACAACGATCCCCTCGTGGTGGAAGCCCAGATTGCCAATAAGAAGGTCTCACGGATCTTGGTCGATAACAGAAGCTCCGTAAACATCCTCTTCAAAGCGGCCTTCCATGCGATCGGATTAACCGAGACAGACCTGGCCCCATGCCCCATCCAGCTTCAAGGGTTCAATGGGGACGCACTCATGCCATTGGGCAAAATTCAACTTCCAGTCACCCTCAGAGGAGAAAGCGATGCTTGTGCCTTCAAGCACAGCACATTCGTGGTGGTCGACTGCCCCAAGGCGTATAATGCCATCTTAGGCCGACCGGTCCTAATCGATTGTGGGGCCATAACCTCGATACGCCACTTATGCTTGAAGTTTCCATGCGACGATGGGCGTATTGGCACCCTCCGAGGAGACCAACGAAGTGCACGGAGCTATTACAACGTCTCCGTCCGATCCGTTTACACGGTCCAGGAGACGCTTACTGCCTTTCCTTTGGCGGAAGAATTACCAGAAACTGGGGGTGCTCAGGAGGCATACTTTGACGAACTCGACCCAAGAGTGGGAATCGAGAAAGCAATAGAGCCGATGGAGGAAGTCGAAGAGGTGATCCTCAACCCGGGAGAACCCACCAAAGTCATTCAGGTGGGGAAAAACCTGCCGTCGGCCATTCGAGATAAGATCGTGGCCACCGTGAAGGATAATCAGGATATCCTGGCATGGTGCCACGCTGATATGACGGGGATTAATCATAATGTTGCGTGCCACTCACTCAACATAGACCCATCTGCAACTCCAATTCGCCAAAAGAGGAGGCCGTTAGACCCAGTGAGGGCCGAAGCCGTCAAAGCTGAAGTGGACAAGTTGATGTCCATAGGCTTTCTCCAGGAGTCGCACTATCCCGTGTGGTTGGCCAACCCAGTTCTGGTCCCGAAACCCGATGGGTCCTGGAGAATGTGCATTGACTTCACGGACCTAAACAAGGCCTGCCCGAAAGATTTTTTCCCTCTTCCGCGAATCGATCAGATGGTAGACGCTACTTCCGGGTACGAACTCTTATCCTTCATGGATGCGTACTCCGGATACAACCAGATCAAGATGCATGTCGCGGACCAGGAACACACCAGCTTCCTCACGGACAAGGGTGTCTACTGTTACGTGGTCATGCCTTTCGGTTTGAAGAATGCTGGGGCGACGTACCAACGTCTAGTAAACAGAATGTTCAAGGACCAACTGGGGAGGAACATGGAGGTGTACGTGGACGACATGTTGGTAAAGTCCAAGACCTCCGGGGACCATAGTGACGACCTTGAGGAAGCTTTCGCCGTGATCCGAAAGTACGGGATGAAACTGAATCCAAAGAAATGTACTTTCGGGGTCTCGTCTGGGAAGTTCCTCGGTTTCATTGTCAGCTCCCGCGGAGTGGAAGCCAACCCTGAGAAAATAAAGGCGTTCATAGATATGCCTTCCCCCCGGAAACATAAGGATGTCTAGAGCGTTACCGGAAGGATAGCTGCTCTCAGCCGCTTCGTATCCAAGGCCACTGACAAGTGTATCCCCTTCTTCAATGTGTTGCGAGGAAACAAGAAGTTCGAGTGGACCCCCGAATGCGAAGCAGCCTTCCAACACCTCAAAGAACATTTAACCCGAGCTCCCATTCTGTCCAAACCTGTCGAAGGAGAGGCGTTGTTCTTATACTTAGCTGTGACTGAGCACGCAGTGAGTGCCGCACTCGTCCGGGAAGATGGCCGTATCCAGCTCCCTGTGTATTACGTAAGCAAGAGGTTATTGGACGCCGAGTCCAGATATTCAATGATCGAGAAACTCCCCCTCTGCTTGCTAATTGCTTCACGGAAGCTGAGGCCATATTTCCAGGCGCACACCATCAAAGTACTCACCAACCACCCTCTCCGACAAGTCTTGCAGAAGCCCGAGTCTTCTGGCAGATTGCTTAAGTGGGCCATGGAACTGAGCCAGTTCGACGTCCACTACCAACCACGTGTTTCCATAAAAGGTCAAGCTCTCGCGGACTTTATTATGGAATGCTCGGGAATGAATGACCTCCCAGAAGATCCTGTCCCGGAACTTCCCGCATGGAAGGTCTATGTAGACGGAGCCTCAAATGAAAAAGGAGCTGGAGCAGGGGTCATCCTAATATCTCCCCAAGGGCATCAGCTCCAGAGCGCCATCCGTTTCGCGTTCCCAGCATCCAACAACGAGGCAGAGCACGAAGCCATGTTAGCTGGATTACGACTGGCCAGAGAAGTCGGAGCCCAAAAAATCGAAGTATACAGCGACTCCCTACTTGTGGTAAACCAAATATCCGGGGAATACCAGACGAAAGGCGAAAGAATGGCTGCCTACGTGTCTCTCTCCCGCGACCTACTGCAGCATTTCAAAGGCCACCAAATCCGCCAGGTCCCCCGGGACCAGAACTCACTCGCGGACACGCTGGCCAAGCTTGCAACGGACCCGGAGATTGAACAGTATGGCTTAGTCCCCATCGGGCACTTAGAAGCCCCCAGTACTGAGACACGAAGGATAAACGCCATCATCGACCATTCCCACTCCTGGATAGGACCCATCCTCAGATTTCTCACCACCGGAGAGCTCCCCACTGATAAAGCTGACGCAAGGAAGCTCCAATATCAAACTCCCCGATACGTGGTTATGGATGGAAAGCTTTACCGCAGGGGGTTGTCCATACCCTTCCTTAGGTGTGTTGCCGGAACCGAAGTCAGCACCATCATCCATGAGGTTCACGGAGGCTTCTGTGGCGATCATACCTCCGGGCTGAGCCTCTCCAAAAAGATCCTTCGACAAGGATACTTCTGGCCCACCATGAAGAAGGATTGTGTGGATTATGTCAGGAAATGTGAGCAGTGCCAGAGGTACGCCAAGGTTCCGCGAGCGCCGCCTACAGAAATTACCCTAATGACCAGCCCCTGGCCGTTCGCCGTTTGGGGCATTGACCTAGTAGGTTCCCTCCCAACTGGAAAGGGTGGAGTGAAGTATGCCATAGTCGCGGTAGACTACTTCACCAAATGGGCTGAAGCTGAACCTATGAACACGGTCACATCTAAAAAAGCACTGGACTTTGTCATCAGGAATATAGTGTGTCATTTTGGGCTTCCACGAAAAATTGTGTCCGACAACGGAAAGCAATTTGACAGTGAACACTTCACGAACTTCTGTGCTTCGCATGGAATTATCAAAAGCTTTTCCGCAGTCGCCAGACCCCAGGCTAATGGGCAAGTGGAGGCTGTAAACAAAATATTAAAGACCACGTTGAAGAAAAAACTCCAAGCCTGCAAGGCTCACTGGCCGGAAGAACTTCCGCGAGTACTTTGGGCCTATCGCACAACAGAGAGAACTTCGACGGGGCACACGCCTTATTCCATGACCTTCGGGTGCGAGGCCGTCATCCCAGTAGAAACTATGATCCCCTCTCACAGGAAAGATACCTACGACCCTACCCGGAACCATGCCCTTCTCCAGGAGTCCTTGGACATGATCGAAGAGCTCCGGGAGCAGTCGCAGGTCCAACTAAAAATGTACCAAGGCAAGATAGCCCGACACTTTAACATGAGAGTCAAGAGCCGTACATTCGAAGTTGGGGATCTTGTCCTACGGAGAGTATTTCCTGCTACGCAGGATCCGGGAGTGGGAGTCCTCGGACCCAACTGGGAAGGCCCCTACGAAGTCCAAGAAAAAGTGGGCCATGGGACATATCACTTAAAGAGACTCGACGGATCTAAAGTCCCGCGCGCCTGGAACGCGGAGCACCTCCGCCGTTACTACCAGTAGGCCCCGGACCATCTAGTCGGAAGTCCTTGGTGAAATTAGCAAAAGTGAAAAATGTGGAAATAATCCTCCCTGTTGTAAGCTCACGCCTAGCAGGCCAATTTAATGAAACACGGGGAGATTTACTCCGCTTTTACTACACTTTTTATCCCTGTGTTCAAAGCCGCGTTTTAAAGTGACCACGCGGTCCGGAGACGTCCGGACCCCACGCTCACTTGGGGGGGTATACATGGCTAAGGCATAGCCATACGCCCCTTGAACAAAACGTACACAGAACACCACTTATGTGCTAGCACTGTGTTTGAAATTTTTAAATTGTTTGAAATGTTTAAATTGTTAAGCTTAGGTTTATTTGTTGCCATGAATATGCTTGCATTACGTGTCATATGTGCATTATGTGCTTATGTGAAAATTGCCATGGAAATGCCTGCCATTATGTATCATGAAAATTATCTCCTGTGTAGCCCGGCAATGGATAGGACTGGGGTTGAGGCACGTTCATAGAGCTACGCCAAAACACCCCCAACTCCCTGACAAGTCCTATGCAGAATACTCCGCGATCGCTGTAGAGCTTTGCTTCGCAAGCTCCAGCTCCGGGTCCTGCAAGGCGAAAGATGGCAAGATCCGCGATCGCTGTAGAGCTTTGCTTCGCAAGCTCCAGCTCCGGGTCCCGTAAGGCGAAAGATGGCAAGATCCGCGATCGCTGTAGAGCTCTGCTTCGCAAGCTCCAGCTCCGGGTCCCGCAAGGCGAAAGATGGCAAGATCCGCGATCGCTGTAGAGCTCTGCTTCGCAAGCTCCAGCTCCGGATCCCGCAAGGCGAAAGATGGCAAGATCCGTGATCACTGTAGAGCTCTGCTTCACAAGCTCCAGCTCCGGGTCCCGCAAGGCGAAAGATGACAAGATCCGCGACCGTTGTAAGCCTTGCTTCGCAGGCTCCAGCTCCGGATCTCTCAAAATAATGCATGGCGAGCTCCTCGACCATTGCAAGTCTCAGCTCCAGGAGCAGACATGGTCGATCCCCCACTCACAGCAGGCCTTGCTTCGCAAAGCCCCTGGTCCGGGATCACACCTGGTGGGCGTGGCGATTTCCCCGACAGCAACGAGCCTTGCCTCGCAGGGCTCCATGCCAGGTCCCTGAAGTCAGCCACCATGAGGTCCGCAACAACAGTTAGTTTTGCTTCGCAAAGATCTAACCTTAAGTCTAGCGACGCTCACCAAAAGAACTCCCGTTCCAAACCATGGAACGGCTCACCTTAGCAATCCCAGCGAACAGTATAACTACAAGTCCCGGGATTGGCTATTTGCCTTAGGAAAGCTAAAATACGGTGAAAGGAACCTGGCCGTTGGAACCAGGAAACCTTCGTAACCTAGAAACTACGTGGGAAAAGACATCATCCGTTAGAGCTTCAAGTGGGAAGTGCATTGGTTTTGGCCGTTGGAACCAAAACCTCATACGCCCCTACAACAGTTTCTACCGTATAAAAGTCTACCCTAAGCGCAAAGATAAATAAAGAACTCGGCAGAAAAGAAAGGAGAATGCTATAATTATGGCAAATATGTCCGCAATGAAAAACTCAAAATGAAAAATAAATTAAAGATAAAACCCCTTCAAGCATTGGGGGTAACTGCAGCTTCCACGACCGCGGCTTCGGGGGCATCGGCTTCAACTGAGGCTGGCGGAGTCGGCTCATTGGAAGGCGGAACTTTGTCATGAGAAGGTTCAGAGGTCCCCGCCTCTCCGGGATCTCCCACCTCAGGAGCTCCAGCACGTTCGTCAATGTTGTAAGTTTGGACGTACGCCTCTGGGCCTTGATCCCACACGAGTAGCTTCTCCCTCATGGCTTCGGCATCATCTCCCAGATAGCCTAATACCTCCGGGTTCACTTTCCAGAGTTGATGCATGAGGACCACATGCGATATATTAATCGTCCTGTTCAGTATCACCTCAGCATCCTCCTTCTCCTTCAAGCGCTCCGCCTCGGAGGTTGCCAGCTGTGCCTCCGCGACAGTTAGTTGAGCCCTCAATTTTTCCATTTCGGCCTTGGAGGCATCACGCTCCCCCTTAAGAGAATCAATCTCCTTGCGCTGCTCCCTATTTTGGCTCAGCACGGATTGCTTCTCGGTCACATGCCCCCTGGCAGTGAATTGCAAGGCCCCGATCTCTTTATCCTTCTCGGCGAGCCCCAACTGCAGCATAGACACGAAATCCCTGCTCCTCTTATGGAGTTGCTCCTCCTCGTGCAGCTTACTCTGAAGAGTGGAATATTCCTCTTGCTGCTTAAGGAGGAGATCATTTTTTGATTGCAAGCGAGCTTCCAAGGTATCCTTCTCCACCCTGGCTTGGGACAGCTCTTCCCGGAGCTTGGAGTTTTCGGCCTTCATCCCATCCGACCGCTGTCTAAACTCATTCTCTGCCTTGGCCCGGTACTCTTGATATTTGGCAAGATATTTCTTGTCCGCCTCTTCCTTAGCCGTGCGCCGGGCCTGATCAATCTTCTCCGAAGCCTCCAAGGCCTGTTGGGTTAGCTTCTGCTTCTCCGCCTCCAAGGCCTGGCGAGCCAGCTGGCTCTCCTCCAGCTGAACCAGAACTGCCCCAACCTCCCGGAACGAGCGTTCCGCGATCATAGAGGCCTACAAGGAAAGACAACAGAATGAGCTAAAGCCGGAGCAAAAGACAGATGATCCCAAAAAACAACTGACGGCTTACCCCGGACAGTTGCTGCTTCACAGCGTATGTCAGCAACAGCGGATCCTTACTGCTACTGATGGCCCATTTCTCAGAATTGAGCTCGCACAAGCTCAGGGCCATGTCCTTCATCATCTCAGCTCCGAACGGCGCCAATGCACGTCCGAACCTAGGCACCAGCCTCTTCTCCAAGGCTGGGCCATCCAAAACCGCTCCGGCCGGGTGAAGGGATCTCACCCCCTCGGCTAGCTCAGCTCTCTTCACGGCAGACAAGTTATCTGCCCTTCCCTGAGTAACAGCCTTCTCCGCCTCTAACCGCCTCTTCAAAAAGCTATCGGCCCGTCTTACACCCTCCAGGAGGGCAGCGGGGAAACTGGTTGGCTTCCGCGGGAAGTGGAACTTCAGGCCAGGCAGAGGAAGGTTGGTTGTCTAAGAAGAAGGAGACCCCGGAAGGGTGGACCCCCTTTGGGCTGGAGGAGGAGGCAGACGGGGTATTAAGGCCCCGGCCTGTTGCTTTTGCTGCTGCGGAAGCAGAAGTAATTGCCCTTGTTGCTGCTGCTGGTTTGGATGTTGTTGTTGCTGCTGCTGTGACGTTGGTGATTGTCTCTGTTGTTCTTGTTGCTGCTGTTGTTGTAATTGTGGTTGCTGTCGTTGCTGTTGTTGTTGCCTTCGACCAGGAGAAGAGTGTCTAAGGCGTTTCTTGTTAGCCCCCTCAGCATCTTCTCCGGGACGCTTGCTCACCCCAGTTGTCTTCACGGGGAACACAAGCCCTTCCCCGTCGCTGCTGCTACTCGAGACCATCATAGTCTCGGAAGGCCCGTCAGCAGGAGACTTATCTACCCCCGGAGACGCTTGCGCCTCGCCACTTGTCTTCTTGGGGGAGGCAGCTTTACCTCCCCTACCAGCCTTGGTCTTCCGTCCTTTCCCCGTGGACGGGTCTTGGCTAGTGGCAGCCTTCTTAATGAGCAAAGTAACCCTCCCCAACATCTTGGCTTCTGGATACTCTGCAAGAAACGTACAAAGCAAGGTTAACGAACCAACAAGCAATGAGAAAGAAGATAAGCGGAAGACAAGACAATCAACAACATAAAAGCACAAGCAAGCCCGCCAGCAGGGAACAAAAAACAAGAAAAAGAAAAGTTTGAAAGGGACGACCATGCACGAGAAACGTGGATGGCCTTCCCCGAGCAAAACAAAACACCGCTTCCTGCTCCAGGAAGCTCCCGTACTCATTGAAGTCCGGGAATGACATGCTGAGGGAAGAAGGGTCAACCATGATGACACCTTCTGGCAGACTACCGTCACTCAGACACCCGAGAAGCTCATCTACCCTATCGCAATATCTGTCAAAAGGTATCCTACGCGGATCTAGCCTAAGGAAGCGGGGATCAAACCCCATCTGAGAGGTCCGGGAAACCTCAGACAGGCTGGGGGTGTGGATCAATCGAAAACTAGTCTTACCTCTCCCGGAGGTACTAGCCCCCGGAGCCCCTTCGTTAGGGTAAGCCGCGGCGTGGCGAGCCTCGATCTCCTCTTCCTCCGGCTGGGGGTCAGGGAACCTCTCCGCCCAACTAGGAGATAAAGTATTTTCGTCCCGGGCTGCTTGGGTGATCACCTTGGACAGCTCCAGGGCAATCTGCTCCCGGATGTCAGCTGACACCTGACTTTGCCCCCTGCCACTCACTGGCTCGATGTTTTGGAAAGAGGCGAGTAGCCCATACTCCCTCAGCGATTCGGAGGTCACAAGTCCCTCCACTTTCAACTCTTCCTCAGAAAGCCCTTCGTAGAACTTGGACCTCCTTATCATCTCCGCGCAGCGAGGTGTCCGCGGAACGACTTCTGCAAAATTCAAATACAAGCATTAGAGATCCTCCCAAAAGGCAAATCAAACGCAAAGAAACAAAGTTGAAAATGAGAGGAAGGAGCACTTACCAGGGATTTTGAAGTCCAAAGATAGGGCTGGCACCCTCTTCAGCGGGAAGCCAGTCGTCAGGAACCAGTATTCCCGGAGGTCTGGAACCCTCACGGTATGACAAGTGGGGCACATCACGTCCGGGTGCCTTTCCAGCCTGTAAAATCCCACCTTGTCTGAATGACCCCTCATCGGCTGAGACTTCAACCCGTAGAAGTACAGCACCTCCTCCGGGGTAGGAGCTTCCAGTTTCCGGGACTTGCAAAAGATGAACCACCCTGCTAGGAGCTTGTAGCTGGGAGGAATCAACTGGAAGGGGGCAATCCCCGCCTTCACACAGAAATTAGCAAAGTAACTCCTTAGGGGCAAGTGCGCCCCACACACTATGTGTGCCCAACTCCAGGCACCAAAGCCCTCGTGACTCTGGCTAGCCGACTCGCCCAGCACCGACAGACGGTGCCACATCAGATCTGGGATGTTCTTCAGGCCTGCCTCGGAGGAATACAGCTCCAGCATGCCATAATTCCTGAAAAGGTTCGGCTTTTGGTCCATCTCCCAGATTGAACTATTGGAAGTCGGTGGGCTAGCCGCGACCACTTTCGCCTTTCCTTTCCCCTTTGCACCAGCGACAGGGGAACCCTTCTCCTGGGCAGAATCAGCCTCCCCCATAGCAAGGAGTTGTTCCTTTGAGATGTTCGTCACTGGACAAAAGAAAGAAAGAAGAAAACACTCTAAGCAGTCAGCACCCTTGTCATACCCTAGTGGTATCAAAGGCGTCGGGGAGACCCTCCCCGAAAACTGCTTGGAGAGGCTCCCACCGAGCTTACCAAGGGATTGGCACCATGCCACCCGAAGGGCAGCAAGGAACCAGACTCAGACTCCGAGCCTAAGCCCACCAAAAGAAGTGTTTTTCCAGAGAAAGACACCCTAAAGGTGTTCACGCTTATGCCCTAAAACAGCAAAACAAGGAACGACTTTCCAAACGCAAATCGCCAAAGCATGCAAAAAAAAAGGGCTACTTATCGACTCACATCAATCACATGCCTACCAAAGCCCTATTCACGCATGCACATAAGCGATAATGGCAGAAACCTCTACTCTAGCAACTACCAACAACCTAAGGTTTGGGAGGAAAGAGCAAAGTAGAAATACTTACTGATATTCGGGTAGTTGGAGGTTGAAGGAGTAACTGGATCACTGCACAGCACGATCGCGAGAAGTAAAAGCTGCAAAGACGAACGGCGATTCAAACCAGGAACTTCGGCGAATAAACCCACTGCCAAATCAAAAGAAAAAGTTTCCAAATCCTTACCAAAAGAAGTGGCAAGTTCGGAGGAACGGAAGCTGGGAAGCCTGAGAGTTCGAAGGTTTGGAAATATGAAAATCTGAGAATTTGAAAGCGTAAAGAGGAAGAAAGGTCCTTTCCCTCGTTTTTATAGCAGGGAAGAAGTCGTTTCGAATTCCACAAATGGACGGTCCCGATCTTCCCATTCCGTGTGCATCAGATCCAACGGCTGGAGATGAAGCGACGATCCTATTTATGACTCCTCGGATGGGAATAAAGTATTTATTTCCCATCATTACACCACCTCGGGCCCGGAGTACCATTAAAAACCGTCAAATCATTACTCAGATGACTGACGCACGCATACTCAACCAGTCGCCTCACGCACATGTCTTGGTCGCAGAACCATTCCCAGAATGACACGTGGTCCTTGCCGCACTTGAGTACTTGAGTTCAAACAGAAGAAATTCCCTTTCTTTTTCATACTAACACTCAGGCGGGAAAAAGGAACCCTTCCGGGAACACAGAAGGTGGCCCCTCGCCTAATCTAAGAGACCGAAATACCCGGAGGACTGTACAAGCTCCCGGATCTCTCAAAGCTCCGTGACCTTGGGGGGTAAATGTTATCCAGATTTCCGGATAGCGTTTAGATTGATGTCCTTGGGGAAGAAGAATTATCGATGTCTTTCACGGTAGGTGACCAGAGCTCGCAGATGGACAGAAAGGCTTCGCCTCTCCCGTTTAGTGTCCGGATTACTCTTCCTAGCAAACACAACACGGAAACTCGTCAACTCTCCCGGACTCCCGAAGGGGTATCCTTCGGGGAAGCCCCTTCCAGGAGAAGCTCTTCGAGTGGTCTCCGCGGAAACAGTTCCGTGCCTCGCACGGAACAAAACCAAACGGTCGAGTCCTGGAGGAGGCATATTTGGAATGATATCCGCCTGACACAAGATCCCGCCTGACACGCCCGTCAGGTCAAAGCCGCACACATCCCAGCACGCCTAAGGGTACCTTTTCGCCTACTGTTCCGCTGACAACTTGGAAAAGACGGCTGACTTTGTGTGTTCCCCATACTTTCACGTAAATATACCCACATAGAGTCTTGTAGCCATGCTACTACAGTAATTGTATCCCCTATTTATGGCTGGTGTAATTAAGGCTCATGTACGTAGAGAAAAACCCTAAACCGAAACCCTAGCTATAAAGACCCCTTCATTTTACAAGAAGAGGAGGGCCAACAAATCACATAGCAAGAACTCTGCTAAAATCTCTCTAGCTTCTTCTTCTTCAAGAGAACCCGAGAGAAACATTGTGAGTGTGTGAAGTTCTTGTACACCAGCCATCTTACTGTAATCCTTTCCAAGTATAATAACATCGACTCGTGGACTAGGGCTCGTTAACGCCTGAACCACGTAAAAACACTGTTTGTTTGGTTATATTTTAGTATTTCTACAGTTCTTATCTTTTTATTATTCTGTTTGTATTCGTTTCCGAAAAACTCGGTAAACAATATGAAATAATATAACAAAAAAAAATATAAACACTTTTAGTTAAATATTGAAAATGTATTATTATATTATTCAAATTAATTATTTTTTTAAATTACACTTATTCATAAAATAGGGTGGAATATTTTAGTATTAGTATTCAAACGATTAGTGTATATTTACATATTCTCTTTAGTCAAATCATATGTTCAGAAATCCGTGTTGAGAGTTATATCATTGTTTTCTTTATTTATTAATACACTTCTTATTTTTTAATAAATTTCAATAAAAAAAAAGATGTAGCACTTACTTGGAAGCATTAATGATGCTCATTATTAACCTTATATATGTCTTAATCCATGTGCCTTTTTTTTTTACTTTCATTCATTTATTAGCACTATGCTCCAAATAATTTTATATATATATATATAGTGAGAGCTGTAAATACGGATCGGACTTTCTAGCACAGCACGAAATCGGTACGAGCACGACACGGCATGAAAAAATATGGGCCTGGGCCAGGCACGACACGAATTGAAAATTGGCACGGTACGGCACGGCACGGCACAACAAGCTCGAAGGCACGACACGAAAGTACGAACAAACTAGCCCGAAAGTACGACACGATAAAAAACCCGATATTTTGACATTAATAATCATAATAAATTTTTATTTGTCAATTATTAATAAATTAAAATGATAATAGAAGTCTTATTTTTCTCAATGTTTATATTTTTATAATTATATTAATTTATTTTAAGATTTGTGAGTTAAATTTTTTAGTATTTATTAGTAGGTATTAAAATTATAATAATTATTTTTGATATAATTTTGTGTAAAATATTGTTAAAAAGTATATAAAAATATCTAAAATTATAATTTAAATAAAGAAATGAATTTAGTTTGATGGTAAGTCCATTAATGGTTAAAGAGGAGATTTGGGGTTCAATTCTCCATCTTCACATTTTTTGGCAAAAATAAAGTGGGCCCGAATATAGAATGTGAGCTGGCCCTACTTAAGTCGTGTTGGGCCTACTCTTTCAAAAATGGGCCGGCCTGGCCCAGCATAAATTGAATACGGGCCCGACCCAAATTTATTAGAGGCACGAAATTGTGGGCCGGCATAACCCATGTGCTTTTTTTTTTATTGGATGACAAATTTCTATCTTGACCTAATAATGGGTACTAAGGAGCAATGTGAACGTGTGCTCTTTAGTACACATTAAATGATGTAGAGATAACCTTAATTTATGTTCTAATAAATCAAATCTCACCCATTCACTATCATACATTTAGTTGATATAATGCTATTAAATATCACTATAAATAAATGTAATCTTTAGTGACAATATTTTAGTCACAACATATATTTTATCAGACTAAATACTATTTTTAGTCACAATTTTTTTTTTCTATAACTAATAAGTCATACTTAATCATAAGTTGTCATAGTATAGTTTTAGTCACAACCTATTACTTTTAGTGATAAAGTTTGTTGTGATTAAAAATACATTTAGTGCAACAAATTGTGATTTTTGTGACTAATATTTTTAGTCACAAACTTTTTAGTGATGACATAAGTAAGATAATTTTTCTTTAGTTACAAATTTTTTACCTGTAGTCACAAATTTTATTGTGATTAAAACTAAGATTTTTTGTAGTATAGTTGGCTATAATTAATATAATATAATATATACTACATAGTACATTTCATGTTGAAACCTTTTAATATAATTTATGAAATTTAGTGATATTCACATTAATTTTATTATACAACACAATAAATATACATAATATATATGTGACTTATATTAAAAATATTATGTAATAATACGTGTTTAAGAGGTATATATATATATTCATTTAAAAAACTACAAAAATAAAATACACTTTATTAATCTAATGATATTCCCATTAGTTCGTAAAACTACATATATCTATTTCAAATATTTTAATATATAGCAAAATATTAAATAGTTTATGAAATAGTCAGAACTATGCAATAAATGAGTAAAAAGATTCATATAACATCGTTCCATAACTAGAAAAAATAACGATTGATTATTGTCTGATCTCATTCCATAATTAGAAAAAATTGCTCTTGTTCTTCCTTCATGGATTACCAATACCAACACCAATAATAATAATAATAATGATCATACAAGTTACTCTCATCATCA
Organism: Humulus lupulus; assembly: GCF_963169125.1. NCBI lineage: Eukaryota > Viridiplantae > Streptophyta > Magnoliopsida > Rosales > Cannabaceae > Humulus > Humulus lupulus. The sequence goes on from NC_084802.1 coordinate 185,062,151, forward strand.
GCAAGCATTATATTATATCATGATCAACATAATTAAATTAAAGCATGCTTAAGTCACTCTCATCATCAGAAGCAACCATTGATTATATATGATAATAATTAGGTATATATATATGTATATATTTTTGGATGCATTTTACTTTGTGCCTTACTTAATTTACAGTTGGCAAATATCACATTTTTCTCTAATTAAGAAGAAAAACAAAAATTGCACACAAAATATGTATTAGGTGTGTGATGTTTAATCTGTATTAAGTTCACACAAATGAACTAATCACATTTGTTTAATGTGTGTTAAAAATAGTATTACGTGTGATGTTTTAGTGCATATTTGTGATGACATGATTATTCTTAAATTAATAGACCGTGATATGAACGCTTAGAACTAATAATTAAAGAAGCTAATTAAGAATGAAAATATAGCCAAATGGGGTACCAATTTTTTTGTCATCCCTGTTTTTATTTATTTTTAATTCTTTGTTATCGTTATCATGGTTTCGGTACGACGAAATCGGAGATGGGAGGTAGTTGTGTAAAAAACTTTAATTAGTGTACTCTATTAGTATCTAGAAATAATGATTATATATATATATTTATAGGAATCGTATAGGTACAGTTTGTATGTATAGGGTATATATTTTTTAAGAAAAGAAACTGACACATATATGCTATGCTATGCTGGGTAAATCTGCTGTGCTGCTACGGTTTTTAATTTTTTTCTTTTTTTAAAAAAGCTGTAATACCCACCTGCCCCTACTCTACTCGACTTTACTCTCCCATATTATATTACACTTAACTCTTCTTTGACACTACAAATTGAGTTATTATTTATTAAAATTGTTGTATACATCAAAAGTAGGGCTGAGTATTAGGCGGGTTGGTCGGGTTACAAGGTATTTTTACTCGTCAAATATCATAATTAGGTTAGCAAAAGTGACTCGTAACTTGCCCAATTAAGAATTTTTTTTTTTAACCCGTCCAATAATTTGGGCGGGTTGGTCGGGTTAACCCGCCCAAACCGAAATTGTATTTTTTTTTGGGCGGGTCAACCCGCCCAAACAAAAGTGGTATTTTTTTTTTTTTTACATTTTTTTCTTTTAAATACTAGTACTAATAGTGTGAAATTTATCTTTTTAGGCTTAAAACAATATTTTAAATTATAGTAAAAAAATTAAAACAAAACTTAATTAATTTATATATTTATTTGAATATATTAAAAATAATAAATTCTTAATTAGGCGGGTTGGGTTATATTGGGCGGGTTGATAATTATTTTCAACCCGCCCAATGTAACAATTGGGCGATTTAAATTTTAGTCAGTTTATTCGGGTTGCGTTTTTTGGCGGTTTTTTTGGGTTGGTTTAGGCGAATTATTCGGGTTGGGCGGGTTGTAAAAATTTCTGGACACCCCTAATCAAAAGCTTATGTTAATATGTGAAACGTGAATTTAAACAGCCAATTTTGTAACGGGTGATTATATTTTTGTTGGGGGGATTTTAGAGAAATATAATATTTGTTTGACCAATTGTGAATGTGATTGCTCTAATATATGATAGTTGAAACTTAGTCATAGAGTTGTTAGTGGTGCTCAACACCTTGCTTGTTACAATTTTGATTTTGGGTATTTTTTATTATTATTTTTTTTTTTATTTATGTATTTTGTCTATGGATGAGTAGAGTTAGTACTGGTTTAGATGCAATTTTTTATTTAAAATTAATAACCTTTTTAAATAAAAAAACTACTAGTTTCAATTATCAAAGAATCTCAAAAGAGAGATTTCAACGATAATATAATTGAATGGCTGTTTAAGACTCTTTTTTTTTAATAACCTTTTTTAGCAAAGGGAGACATCATTATGGAGATAAGACAGTTCTACTCTTAGTAATGGCAAATTCGTAAATAGTAAAAAATCCATGTGCAAATTCACAATTTGACCTATAAACTATGGGAGCTATTACATGGGGTTGACTTATTTTGTATATATATTTTTTCCCCAAAAAAATAGACAGACAATAATAGTTAAAATAAATAAATAAAAAGAGCAAAGAGTTGTTGAAGTCCATCCAAGAATCTGTTAACCGAAACACGTTTTCTAAATCTCTATTCCAAATTTTACTATAATATAATTTACTCTCTGTTCACCAGCTGCCGTCACCGTTAACTAATATGTCGTCTTCTTAACTCTAGAGTTTGTTTTTAAGGAAACCGTTAACTACACTTCTAACTATTTCTGCTTATTCTATGCTATTACATATCTGTTGTGAAGATTGTTTATTATTTTAAAGCACAAATGTAACATCACTTCACACACATTTTTTTATTTTATCTCTAAGTTTTACATTATACCATACATCAGCTTCTCTATATATTTCTCTATATCATTTAAATATTATATCTTTAAACATATTTTATTACTTAAAGTAAAATAAAATAATTGAAAAAGAAAAAAAAATAATAAATATATACTAAATGGAGAGAGAAAGCTTATAAAGAAAAATAATAATATTAAAATATTATATAAATGATATGTAAATGTTATGTAGATGTAGATATAGATTAATTGGAGTTTGTGCATAACTATTATAAATATATGTATAAATGAGCTCATGGAATATGTTTTTATGAGTTTTAGCTAAATATTATAGAGAAAGTGTATTACAAAATATATCACAAAAACATACAATTTTATAATTTATCTCAAACTTTTACATTATATCATACATCTGCTTCTCTATTTTTTCACTACATCATTTATATATTATATTTTAAAAAATATTTTATTCATTTTAAGATATAAAATAATTAAATATAATAGTATCACACTCATATATATACAAAAGTTTATAAAAAAATAATAAAATATGTATAGCTTGATGAATAGTGTTTCACTACATATAGAGAAATACTATTCATTTAGGTAAAAAAATATAACTTTACATCACCCATTGGAAGACTACTTAACCATTTTTTTTTTCTATATTATAAAGAATAACACATTTTAGCTCATCTATTGTGAGTGCTCCTAATAAATCCAAAAAATCCAAGTGTTCTTTATTTTATATATATTTCCCTAAAATTAATTATAAGGTGATTTGTCCAAATTTGAAAACACAAACATTTATTATATTATCATGTATGTATATGTGCTAATATTAATTTTTTTTAAATTATGAAAAATTTAATAATAATTGGGACAAAGAGAGGATATACTTTTGCATGTAATATTGGAGATAAAATAAATACTTCAAAAGTTATTCTTATTTTTACTTTATGTTTTGAAGTTTTGAATTATATATATGCCATAAAAATTAATTAAATTAAAATTTGGATTTAACTTTTAGATATATATGTCGCTTAGCTAAGGCTTTTTTTTTTTTTTTTAAGAAGCTGCCGTAATAGCTATATCTAGGTAATAGGTAGGTCGAATTGTGTATTTATAAAAAAAATAAAAAAATGTGGACAAAATAAGTTGAAATAATGTGACATCAAAATAAATTATTTTTAAATTGCAAAACATTTGAAGCTTTAGACAATTGACTAATTAGTCAAAAGGTGCTGATGATAAAATTTAATCATTGTAGCGATAGATCTCATTTTAATATAAAATATCAAAATATATACATTTGAATACAATTTTAAATATATATTCAATTATTAATGTAAATTTTGTTGAAATTCCATGATTTTGTTGTTCAGAGAATACCTTTCCTTATTTGATATATTTTGTAAAAAGCCGGCAAAGATAATTAGCCAACTATGTTGATTTCTTTTGAGAATTTTATGGTCCTAATTTAGTGTTGTATTCTTTTCATTCTAAGGAATAATAAATAATGTAACCATTTATTTACAACAAATTTATGATATTTTAAAATACTAATGTAATATTTTAAATTTATGCTTTACAAACTAGTTTTTCTTTTCAAAATGTTCCCACATAAACATGAAAGGTTGAGTATTAATATCAAGAATGTATTTTCGAAATATAAATATTTTTATTAATTATTCTCTATTATAGAAATAAAATAAGGGTATTTGAATAACAAAATAATATTAATCTTGGTTAATAAAAAAAATGCAATATTGTCACAATCCCACTGAAAAGCCCAACAAATAACATTTTATAGAGATAAAATACGACAATGGCCAATAGCCCTGTAGTTGATGTCAACCACAGTCAAAATGAATTGTGGGCCACGCATAAGCCCAATAAAATTAGGGTTTGGTCATCTTTCTATTGTTATATTAATAGAACATAACATCAAGTGAGAAGACATATATAAGACATCAAATGCATTTCACTTTATTTTGTCAACAGAGAAAAATAGAGAACTTTGTTAGCTCTGAATTGTGAGAAGAAGACTCTCCCATGTGTTGAGATTCAAAAGTGTGTTATTGAGTATCCTACCAAATAGCATAGACATCCACTTGTCACCTTCTCTTTGTGTGAGCCATAGTATGAAAGATGGTGGGTTAGGAGGCCAAGACGCATTGAAACTTCACGAACAATTTTAGGACTGTTCCAGCTATATTTTGAAAATTCTTTGAGAAATAGAAGTTGTAGATATTTTTCTAAGCTTTCCAAAACGTGTTGAATCATCCAAATAGGAGTTATATCGAGTGAGATATAGCCAAAATACGATTAGTTCATGGGGATATCACAATAATATTAAAAGAAAATTAACATCTATTAGTTTTAGTTTAAGTTTTAAATTTTAAATTTTATTTTGATTAGTTTTAGTTAGTATGAGACTATTATAAATAGAGGTCTGACCATGCTCTTCATGCATCTTTCAGTCTCATTAAAAGAGCCTACAACACTTATAATCAAACATGGAGCGTAAATAACCTAATTTCGAAGTGTGTGGCTTTGGAAAACAAGCTGAAAAAGGAGAAGAATGAGTCAGCTCATTATGTTTCTCAACTTAAGCCAAATAAAAGAAAAGGGAGATTAAAAAATCAGAGGAACAACACTGATAATAAAAAGGAGCATAACAATGGACATAAAAAGGAGAATGCTCAATCGAAGTATGCTAATGTTAAGTGTTTCTTCTGTGATAAAATGGGCCATGAATGTTTTTGTTGATTGGAAAGCAAAGTGATAATCATAGTTCAATATCAAGGATTAAATTTGATTGGTTGTTTTAGATACTATCAAAGAACTATTGTTTTTAAAAGTGGCCACAATATTTTTCTTGTTACTCAACCCATGAGTCATTTTTAAATAAAATTATTTTAATATATATATGTTTACCGAGTTTTTCGGAAACTAGAATTATAAAAGATTAGAGAGCTTAAGAAGAAAAGATTAGAGATAATCGCACAAGGGATTTTATGTGGTTGGGACGTTAAAGAGCCTTAGTCCACGAGTTAGTTGTATTAGAGCTTAATGAGCTTTAGTAATGGAGTTTTCTCTGAATTTGAGCAGAGTAATTGCTTACAAGAGAAAAATCGGATCTTTTCCACAGTGCATAACTGTTCATATTTATAGGCAGTTGAGTGCTCTGGGTTTGGACCGGACTAATCCGAGCCCAATAAGGGTATAAACACTATTTGCTCACTGATGGAGGCTTAACACAAATGATTTTATTGACTAAAATACACTAATCAAGGCTCATTGGGCCGACTTGGGCACTGCCACGTTATAAGACTGACCACAGTACGCAACTTCAGTTTGATTCGCGTGGGATTCACGTAGGTTTCTGAGGAGATCCGAGGGACAGGATCCATCAGAGTAGTGGCAGTACGGTTCTGAAATAGCGGCGTACATTCCGTATGTAACCTCTTCTGCAGGTTAGTTATGGGGACAAGACTCCGTGTTTCTCAGGGTGATGTTAGTGTCGGGAACGGTTTATCACGCCCAATCCGGTCGCCCGGTCCGGGTTCATTTACTAACATCCTGATCCATTTACTAGGACCCTGGTTTGTGTTACCAGAGTTCGGATTCATCCGCTGCTATCCCAGTCCAGTTTTAGATCCGGGAAGATGAAACGTGCCAACTTCATGGTCCCGACTTTCATTATGGGACATTGTTGGGCTTATTGATATTTGAGTAGCCAGGACTCACTCCTTCCCCGTCTATTGGGCTTGATCTGGGCCTTAAGTCCCTTCAGGGTGGCCCATGGACTCAATGTACGAGATCGCGAATGTAGGGAGGAAACAGGGATAACAATATATATAAATATATGTATTACAAAATTAATGTAGCACAAGTGGGAGAATGTTATATTTTTATTTGGGCTTACATTATTTATTTTAAAGTTTTATAAACTAGAGAAATTATAATAAATGACCCAAAATAATGGCATGAAGAAACTAATGTCCTCATTTTTTAAATTGTAGAGAAATGACCATTTTATTTTGTTGATTACCTAATTTATCATTTTGCACCAAGCCCCAAGTGAATATTAGAGTTTATCTAAATAATGATTGTTTTGGGGCTATTTTGCTCGTTTCCCTTATAAAATATGGGTTGATAAATAGTTCTTTGCTGATCTAGCCCATTTAATTTTAGTGATCTCTTGTTTATGGGCTTAGTATCTATAGTAGTCTAGTTGAGGTAGAAGTGTGATCTTTTTAGTTAACTGAAGTCTTTGATGATGATGTTCAGTCCAACTAGGTTAATATAAGCTAAGTCTCATCCCGGACTTTATATATTTGAATAGTCTCATCGCTATTCTGTAGTCTGATAATCTGCTTCAGAAATAAAGGTTCTAGGGAGGAATGCTTAATTGGTTAGTATTGCACTAACAATTCATGTTTTCTTTATGGGTGAATCATGTATGTTTTTTGTATTCTTGAATTATTTATAGTGTTCTAAATTATATGCAAAAATATTGATAAGATGTTGTATGAATATCTAACAGATCAAAGAATGTATGGTGGGAGAAAACAGATGAAAGAATGAGGTTTTTCTCTCAATTCTAAAAAAAAAAAATATTAAAAAAATTACATAAATATTTTATAATAATTTTGAAATTAAATTTTGTATTCATTAACTTCCTATCATCTAAATTTCCAAACATAGCCAGAATGTCAACTAATTCAGCTCATTCAACATGAAAGGTCTCTTGTGAGAATTACAGAGAAAAGGCTGAGTGATACACTATATATATATATATATATATATTTTGTATATATAATTAAAGAGTGAGTGTAAATGTTAAATTTTAAATGTAATGTTTTCAATGGCACACTAAAAGCTAAATTTGAGAGAATATTAACGCTCATTTGGACGTGTTTGACATGCAGCCAAAGAAAAATGGAGGTTACTTTTTCAGTTCTAAAAATAATAATATAAGGCTGTCTTTATCTACAAATTCACGATGGTATGTATAAGAGGTTACTGTTTATCCCACCCTCTTTTTGCAGAGACAATAATTCAAGAGCAAAGAAATAAAAAACCAGTTTGACTTCCTAGAGGTATCTAGAGATTACTCAATATTATATATATTGAGTAACAAGAAGTTGTTTTTGTTTCATTTACTTGCAAAATCCAGTTTGGTAACCGGCTACTGTGTAAAAGTAATATTCTTTTAATGCACAGTATTTTTATATAACGTTTTTTATTTGATTATCTGTTTAGAGATCTACAAGAAAGTGAAATGTATTTTCTTGGAAAAAATTACAGCTGAAACCTGACGAAACAGAGGAAGAAGTAGTAGTTGCAGTTCTAGTTGCAGTGATAGTGAGTGGAAACAACTTGGTCTTCTTCTCCGATCCAAATCCGAAGCCTCTATTTGGTAATAATCCATAATGAAGAAATAATCTTTTTACAATAATCAATTTTTAGTTTTTCTAGTTATAGAACTTTTTACTCATTTATTATTGCATAACTCTGAGTACTATTTCATAAACTATTTAATATTTTGTTATTTATTTAAATGTTTGAAATAGATATAAGGACATAATTTATTAATGAGAATATCACTAGATTAATAAAGTTTATTTAAATGAATATATATATATACATCTTAAAACACGTATTATTCCATAATATTTTTAATATAAGTCACGTATATATTAATGTGAATAATATTTCAAAAAAAATTAATAATATAAATAAAATAAAAATAGAAAAAGTCACTGTAAACAATAGTATATATGTATCACTTATTTTTAATTTCTAATGTATCTCACAATATTTTTTAGTGAATTTGATAAAGAAAAATAACTCTTGATAAAAAATAAACTATCACACTATAAGATAAAAAAAAATAATACGTATGTATTTATTATTTTTAAATAAATATAATTTAATTATTTAAATTATTATAAAATATCTTTAAAATATTCTATTTTAATTAAATAATTAATTTATTTTTGTTATAGTTTTTGAATTTGACTGTGACAATAAAATATTATATATTATATGTTTAATATAATATTAAACTTAAATTTTAAAAAAATTTATTTAAGTTATTAAATATATGATTTTATTATTTTTAAATAATTATTATTGTAAAATATTTTTAAAATATTATATTTTAATTTATTTAATTTTTTATTTATTTAATTTTATTTAAGTTTGAATCATATTTATAATTTAACGTTAAATATAAAAATATTCTCTTAAAATTAATAAAAATAATAAAAAACCATTAAAATAAAAAAAATTCCTTATCTATACTTTTTTTTATATAGAAGATTTATATATATATATTTGATCTGTATACATTTTATAAGATTAGTTAAGATAGAGGTTGATCGAGAAAGAATAAATAAAACAGTGAGAACTGTTTTTCATGTATGAGAAATATATGCATTGCTTGCACATATGTGGGCTTTATATATTTAGTATTATTGGGCTTTCTAAAAATAGTAACCCATTAATTTCATCCACTTTCAAAATATAAAATAAACAAATAAATCTAACACATGAGTGAGGAGGTGTGTATATGTAGAGAGAGTAGGTATGCACCGGCGCATATCTTCAGTGATTTTTTTGTGTTTATCGGCTCGTGAACAGTTTTGAGTGTGATTTTTATGATATTGTTTAGTGTAGTTATTTAGAGAATTTTGTAAATTTTAATGAAACTCCGAATAATTTACAGTGCCGAAAACTAGGTTCAAACAGACTGTTTTCCACACGTATAAAAAAAATTACTCACGCGTGCAACAACCTATTTGAACCTAGATTTCAGCACGGTAAATTATTCAGAATTTCCTGAAAATTTGCAAAATGCTCTAAATAACTACAATAAACATAGTCATAAAAAAAAATCGCACCGAAAACTATTCATAAGCCAGAAAACACAAAATATCACAAAAAGTATGCACCGGTGCATACCTTTTCAGATATGCACCATAGCAATACCCATAGTTTATATTGGTAATTCTATGGCGCATACCTGAAAATGTATGTACCAGTGCATACCTTTTGTGACTTTTTGTATTTTTTGGCTCGTGAACAGTTTTCGGCTCGATTTTTTTTTTATGACTGTGTTTATTGTAGTTATTTAGAGCATCTGGTAAATTTTCAGGAAATTCCGAATAATTTACCATACCGAAAATTAGGTTCAAGCAGACTGTTTTCCACGCGTTTAAAAAAAATTAATCACGCGTGCAACAACCTATTTGAACCTAGATTTCGTCACTGTAAATTATTCAGAATTTCCTGAAAATTTGCAGGATGCTCTAAATAACTACAATAAACACGGTCATACAAAAATCGCACTAAAAATTATTCACGAGCCGAGAAACACAAAAAATCACAAAAGATATGCACCGATGCATACCTTTTTAGGTATGCACTATAGCAATACCCATAGTTTATATACATATTTGAGAGTAATAGTTTACATAAAAATAAATCCTCCACCAATAATAGTTTTATCAGTCTTTTGAGAGAGAGGGTATACATGTCAAAGTTTATTCTGTTGTGTTCTTCTCATTAATGCTTCAGGACCACTCTACAAAGCATTTTCCATATATACCCACGGGTGAGTTTTATGTGCCATTTACATCTCTATAAAAAATTAAACTTCACTTTTAACATGATATATATACACACCACAACACGCTCTCCCCCGCCACCGTGAGCGGCAGCAGCAGCAGCAGCCCACCACCACCACCGCCGCTTAGTCTCCCACGAAGCCTTCTCAGCAGTGGCTCTGCAGTGGTTCCGGTCAAGGAACAACTCCTCTTCCGGTGATCTCCGCTTGAAGAAAAGAAGTCCATCGGAGAGCTTCGCCATTGTTAAGTCTTCGTTTGATCCTCAGAAGGATTTTAGAGAATCAATGGTGGAGATGATTGTGGAGAACAACATCAGAGCTTCCAAAGACTTGGAAGATCTTCTTGCATGTTATCTCTCTCTCAATTCAGATGAGTATCATGATCTTATTATCAAGGTGTTCAAGCAAGTCTGGTATGACCTCACTGATCTCAGCTCATGCTCGATCCATCTTCAGTGAGGTCACACCAGACTTGCTTGAACACCTTGATAATAAGATCATGATACTCATCTGAATTGAGAGAGAGATAACACGCAAGAAGATCTTCCAAGTCTTTGGAAGCTTTGATGTTGTTCTCCACAATCATCTCCACCATTGATTCTCTAAAATCCTTCGGAGGATCAAACGAAGACTTAACAATGGCGAAGCTCTCCGATGGACTTCTTTTCTTCAAGCGGAGATCACCGGAAGAGGAGTTGTTCCTTGACCGGAACCACTGCAGAGCCACTGCTGAGAAGGCTTCGTGGGAGACTAAGCGGCGGTGGTGGTGGTGGGCTGCTGCTGCCGCCCACGGTGGCGGGGGAGAGCGTGGTGTGGTGTAAGCCTGGAGTTGTGGCCAAGCTTATGGGGTTGGACGCCATGCCTGTGCCGGTCAAGAGGAGGAAGCAACATCATGATCGTCGAGTGGAGATAATGGACGGTCGTGATGAGAAGGAGATGTTGTTAAAAACTAGTGGCGGTGGTGGTTACTGTAATGTGATGAAGCCGGTAATGGGTGTAGAACCCAGGCTTGTTTTGGTTTGGGATTTGGTGTTGTGGTTGGGTAAGAGTATAAATATTTCAAAATGGATTCCTATTGTTCTCTTCCACAAGTACCATTACTAAAGTAGAACAATATTAATGCATTTTGAAATATTTATACTTGCAAGTTACTCAAATATTATAGAACTACATATAGGAAAAGTTACTGTGGGATTTACATAGTGTCTACTTTATGTAATTCTCATTATTATGGATTTCTTTTTTAGAGAACATAAGAGAATAGTTAACAATTTTATATTTTGTCATATGTACATTTATGAATTTGATCTAAAATGAAGACTCATACTGTGTTAAAATGAAGTGGCTATACAATACGGTACTTCATCATTTGTGCTCAGCTCTTAAAAAAAACACATATAACAGAGCAAAATATAATCACAAAAACTAGATTTGATTAGTTCAGCATCAAACTCAATTTTTGTTACCGAGAGTCATTAAAAAACAAGAATTAGATACGAAATTTTGATTGATAGCTTGGAGAAAAAGTTATATAACTTATGATTGATCGATGATGTAAAAAAAAAAAAAAAAATTAAAATAATCACAGGGCATACTTTCAAACACATATGCATGAACATATAAAATTTATATAGAAATTTCAGAATTGTGATCTTGTAGTGACTTATTTAATGCATAGTGATACATGTTGTCCCAATATCATAATCAAAGCTCATGACTATATTGCAATATTTACAATATATAAAGGAACAAACTAGCAATATATAAACAGTCTGATATGGCCATTGCTGCATTTCTTCCTTTAATTGCTTGATTATGTTTCATGGAAGAAGAAGAGAAGAACGATCGGGGAAGAAGAAAATTGGTTTTCTTTTTTTATACTATTTAATGTTTTTTATTGTATTATCAAAAAATTAAATTTTTTTTGTTAATATTTTGAACTATATTTAAATTATTTTTTATATAAATATTACCTAGACCATTAATATGATGACACATGCCATCATAATTATCCATGACTCTAAAACCAGCCTCCAAAAGATTCCATACCATGATAGGTTTTTTAAATGAACGTATCAAGAAAGTCAATGCATGCAGAGGTTGAGAAATTGGACCACACTCAAACCACTACTACTACAGCTACTACTAAGAGGACTGCCCTTGGTAATGGTAATTATCAGGGAAAACTTATCTTAGGAGAAAGTTACATCTCTGAGGACTCTCTGGGAACCAACTTACTCAGTTTGCTTCTGATTTGGATGACAAAATTGAACAAGTGAATGAGGCATTTGATTCATAACTACCAGTATTATTATTTTGGTATGCAAGAGACATTGAGAAGTAGTAGTGCTAGTGCTTATAATGTGCAGCCTAGCTTTGTTCAGTATTATTCTCTTCATGATCCTCATCAGGCTGCAGTGGTGGCTACTCAAATGTACCACCAGCACCAGCACCAGCACCAGCACCATCAGCAGCTTCAACTTTCTTATTATAATGATAATAAAACTTAGCTCTTCTTCCTCAAAGACACTAGTTCCCTTCCATCCCAGCTCCCAACCAGTGTTCTTTGATATGAATAATCATTATAGCAATGGCTTCTTCACTAGGCTGTTGATTTCTAATGATTATGCAGCTGATCAGCACTATGGTTCTAGTACTAGTGGCACTGCTCTTCTAGAAGGACAAGGTGATCATGGTCAATATGATGTGAAAAGCAGTAATAACATTATATTATTTCTTAATATGATCATGATCATGGTCAACACTCTAATTCCTAATATTTTCTTCTTTTTTTTCAACTAATGATTTATGATCATTATAATATGATGACATGTGATAAATTCAATAGCCCCTCTAAGTACTGTCAACATATGCAGACCAGCCACTATTGTCATTACTGCTCAGTGCTCGATTCAGACTCTGAATTGCTTTACTATCCGGCCATGGAGCCAATGATGAGTGATCATATATGCATGCTGCTGCTACAAGAACACAATGGAAAAGAAAAGACACCCCAGAAGTTTAGCTTGACTATGCAGAGGAGTGATCTGAAGATTATCTTGACTTGGAGCACTCAATCAAAAGATATTCAACATGCATATATAGTAGTTAAAGCTAGTAGTATTTTGCGTTATAATATTATCTCACATGTTGGAGCAAGAATCTGTTGTAATTTTACAAGTGAAATTATTTCTCAAATATGCCATGGATATTATATACATGACAACTTGGTTGGCATTTTGTCCTTTCAATTTAGGAAATTATATACTCTACTTGACAACATGGTTGCCATGTGAGGCTGTGCATGGCTATGACACTACTTTCACTTTCACATATTCAGCCAGGCAAATCCTTAGCAGTATTGAAATCCTTGTTTTTTATCCTGTATTGACTTGAAGTTTTCTATTATAAATATCTGATTAATCTTCAAGCAGGGTATGATTGGACATCTTCAAGTGTCTGTCCTTTCAGACTGGCTCTCAGTTAACCAGCCTGTCGAATTTTCTGAGACTGTTAAAGGTCGAAGGTGGCTTATGCCTCATCAAAAGCTTCCATGGAAAAAGGATAGTGCTTCAGTCTGGCCCAGTCATGTCTACTTATCAGAAAGGGAGATTGGAATGAATCTTATCACCATTTCTGAAGGACGCCCTTCAAATAAGAAAGCTAATAACTATGCAATAGACTCTCGCTTGACAAATATATCTTGTGCACGACTAAATGAGATCAAACCAAATCCCGGCTGGCTTCATGGACATTACAACATGAGCATGGAAAAGGAACCTTATGGACTGACTAGCTCTTGATTCCTTCATCTTTCCTATCACGTTTTCGGATTCTCTTTGAGAGTCTGAAAGGTTCTCCAATGTTTGTCTTTGTTGATCAAAACGACTCAAACATGACATGAAAATTGGACGAAAGTGGCCATAATGGGATTGGTAGAACATGTATGTACTGTGAGCTCAGATGACAGCAATGAAGAAACTGATATTTACTTAACAAGAAGACTTTTAGGCTGCAGTAGATCGTCATATATAGTCATTGATCGTATCAGAAGGGCCAGTTCAGGAATTATATCTGGAGCATACTCTTCAAAGAAGCCAATCCAAAGTATCTTGGCCTTAACAATCACACTAGTACAGTTTATGTATCTGTTTATATTCAAACCATTCATTAGTAAGGGAATCCACCTGGTTGATAGCGTTTCTGTTCCGTGCGAGATAGGTACTTTTGGCATATCTATCAGTATGACTAACACAAATCCAATTGAAACACAAAAGTTGGGATTTGTTATGCTGGCTCTCCTCTTCTTCTCCTTTGTTAGTCACATTATACATGAGTGGTATGCGCTTATAAGTTCTTTGTTATGACTATCACATCCTCAGAAAAATTCTCTCAAGCATGGATTGAAGTCTGCTTGAGGTCTTGTTCTTCCCTTCCTCTCAAGAAAGCACTGGTCTGGGGTCACACCAAGCTCTTCTCAACCCAAAACAGGCCTAGTTTCTGGCCTTCCTCTAATTCCAGGAACCGAATTGAGATGAAGTGAGGAAGAGCACCATTTTCTGATCCTATTGGTGCCATGCATGACAGCAACGGTAGTACCCATGCTTAGTCCTGGCTCACCATGCCCAGTTGTAGAGAGAAATGTTGGCTTGCAGGGAACAGGAGAGGGAAAACAACCAAAGGGATATGAACAAGAGTCAGAGAATGAGATGAAAAAGTTAAGGGCATTGGCAAGGGCTAGTTTTGCAGGAGACTCAAGTAGTACGGAAGCTAGCACTAGCTACGCATATAGGTAGTGAATAGCGATCTTAATTTGTCTTAAAAAAATGAGTACTTGTATAGAATTCTTAAGATTCAGTGATTCACAAAGTTTCTGGAGAGTACATAATGTTGTCTCTTGTGAAACTATCTAGCTCAATCCATCTGATATGCAAACTCCTTAACGACCCTTGAAAGGAATCTATCAATTTTTTCTATCATTGATTACATCTGATATCGATTATCATAAATTTAGTCTTTTAGATTCGCAAGTTTATGTTTCTGTGGCATTGATTCAAATCGTTCTAACAGAAGCTTGAGGAGGAAATGAATTGTAATGCTCTGCTGTGAGCTTGTTATTTCAATCAGTATTTATAGAGTACAAGAGGCTAATACGAATCAAGAAAAGCCTAACCACTTAAGAGAATAACAGACTCAACAACTAACTGCAAACCAAGCATAACCAACCAAACTAATTACAAAAATTAAGTATGGTTAACACTTATTAATGTTTGGAATTTTATCCAAAGTGCAAATATAAATTTGGGGAATATGGAATATGTGGAGATTTTGAATAATGTGATATAATTTTTTAGTAGTGGTTAATAAAAATAAAAGGGAAATTTGACATTTTATGCTAAAATTAAACACATGGTGTTTAACTATACTACCTAATTATATATTTTTTAACTATTCTTTTAATTCTTTTTCATCCCAAAAATACCCTTCTTCTAAACCCAAAAAAAGTCACCTTCATTTCTCTCTCTCTCTCTCTCTCTCAGACCAAAAAAAACCACCACGGCTTGCAGTCAGCCGGACCTCCACCCACCACGACCTCAGCCAGACCTCAGCCGGACCTCCCACACACTCAACCGACCTCCACATTCATTTTTCTCACCCAAAAACATTGAGTAAGTGTTTTTTATGCAAAATATTATTGGCTTTTGTTATATTTAGTGTAAGTTGTATGGATCTGCACATTGTTGGTTGTATTTTGTCCATTTTGTGTTCTGAAATGAAAGTAGACTATGCTCCGTTTTCTGCGTTGTTTTCTAGGTTTTTCATTTTTTTTGTGATTTTTGAACGATAAATTGCGATTTTGTGCGATTTCTACCAAAGTCAGAGGTTAGGGATGAAACTATGCGACATTTGAACGATGCCATTGCGATTTTGTGCGATGTTATATGTGTGGCAAAAACTAAGTATTTTTGGGCGATTTGTGGGCGACTTTATCTGTGTGCGATACTTGTACGATGCCTGTGCGATATCATTGCGATTTTGTCTGTATTAATTTTGTCCAAAATTTCTTGCGATAGTTGTGCGACTTTGTGCGATGTTTTTGCGATATTGAACGATATGTGTGCGATTTTAAATTTGTACGACTTTATTTGTATTTTTTTCTGATTTAATTTTTTTTTGTTTGTGATAGATTCAACTGTATTTGTGCCTGTATTGTATGATGGTGTTTGGGCTGTTGAGGGTTTCAACTGGGTATTCAATTCCCCAACAAGTAAGACGTTGATGTTTGACATTGACACTACTCTGGAAAAGTTGCGTGAAATTTTGTATCGGGCCATTGCTTTTTCTTTGGTTTCTTATAAATTTGCGATATTAAGCGATGTTGTGCGATTTTGTGCGACTTATCATGACAAGTATGGTTGTTTGGCGTTGTTTGTGTTTGCTTTGCAATTTTTGAACGACATTTGGGCGATATTGTGCGATTATTTAGGGAAAATAATGATAGTTTATGGCATTTGTATTGTTTTGCGATATTGAGCTATTTGAGCGACAGTCAAGGTGCTCATAGTTTTAGCGATCTTTGTGCGATTATATTGGATAGGTTTTGCGATTTTAATTTAAAAACCTTATACATTTTTTCTGCGATTCATTGCGATGTTTGTGCGATTCATAATTGTAGTTTTGCAAGTTTTTGTGAGTTCTTTTGCGACATTTGTGCGATTAATAATAATTCCTATTTTTAAAAATGCAGATGGCTCCAGAGCTCGTTCTCCCATTGTTCGAGCATTTTCCAGGGCGTATCAGCTACAGAGGGAACGGGTACTTCACTCCTATAAAGGATAAGTTCGAAGCCTTTAAGTTGACTGATAATGTGAAGGAAAGTCCCTTCGGATCGTTTTGGAATGTCAGTGTTCTTCAATTCTCCGGGGTGATTGTGCATGAACTGTTATTGAGGAAAAAGAAAGTCAGTGAAGTTAAAAACGATGAAGTGTGGATCCACATCCAACTCTTCATACAAAACTTCACGCAACTTTTC